>NW_022196898.1:22347448-22378930 GCF_008632895.1 Mastomys coucha
ATTCTTGGCTCGTTACAGAGACCTTCTATGTCCTTTAAGTAAAGGTTATACAGTATACATACATTTCTGCTAATACATTTCCCTTTTCATTAACATGCTTTCTCCCAAATTTCTAAATTCAGTCTTTCAGTATCTACACATTGGACATATACATGTATATGTTATAGTTTGAACTTAGAAAAAGGGACCTGTGTTCAAGACAGGGGAACCAGCAACAGGGTAAAAGGTAATAAAAGAATATGAAAGAAACTATAAGGGATGTTTCCTGTGTGCAATGAAGTAGATGTGTAGAGATCATAATGAATCCTGTGGTTTAGATGTGAAAAAATAATATATTAAAATGTAAAATATATGTGTTAATTTTAAAATAAAATAATTTAATATAAAATATAATTCAATGTGGTTTATATAATAAAAAATAATTTAAAACTAAAACTATACTAAAAGCAGTTTATTAAAAATTAGTAAAGGGAAGGGATGAAATGCAGGCGAAGGGATAAGTGAGCAGTAGCAGTACTATGCTATGGTGGATAAGGGTATATACATGTTATCAACAGTGAGCATTTACATTAAATGAAGCATCATGGTTTCAAAAGTAACTACTGTACCTCTCTAGGAGTTCATTAAGATGTAGAGTTTGCAACCAGACAAGTGTTTACTTGAATGGTAACCTTAGTCTAGTAATGTTGATGCTTTTATTTTAACTTCATTACAATAGCCTTTTAATTTTGAAAATGTAATGTGTATGGAGTGATGTTACAGAATAGAGAGCCCAGACTGAATTATGTAGTACAGATCAACAATTACAGACAAAGGGCCATGAATAGCGAATGGGCAATAAATGCTGGAGAGAAAATGGGTAGCATTCTTCCAAACTATGGAGTTGATGTTAACACCATAACCAAAAACTTCTCAAAAGAGTTTCCAGACTTCAAAATAAGAGCAGGAAAAAAGGAAAAAAGCATCCTAGGGGAAAACTTTTACAAAGTTTACAATGACATATAAGGCAGGAAGTCCAAAATAAAATGTTAGTAAGTTAAATGACACAAACAAGGCAAGATAAAATTGAAATCTTTGCAGAGTGAAAAGACAAATTAATGCAAAGGTTTACTATGAAAATGTATATGTAATTGATAAAAAATTACTATTCAAAATATATAATATTTTATATTATTATCATATGCAATTATACTAAACCTACATATAACAAGAAATGGAAAAATTACATTTTATCTAGATATAAATGACCAACATATTTGTGGAAAAAAATCAATATTACAAGCCATCTAGGAAATAAAAATCTGACATCTAATCCTAAGTGTGATGGCATTTAAATCTGTTATAATGGCCAATACCTGACCTCCTTTCCCCTCCCCTCCCAAAAAATAGAAAGGAAGGATGGGAGTGAGGCAGAATAATTAATTTTTAAATGAAAATATTAAATTTTTTAAAGAATCTTTCAATTTCAAAAATCACTAAACATTATTTATTAAAAAATGGTACTACATACTCTAGTAAGCTGAAAGTGGAAAGGGACATTCATGTTTTTAAGAGTGTCATCTTATGACTAAAATATTATGGTAAAATGTAACTTATATAACAATAGTCCTATGCTATTAATAGTTTGACATGGGAAAATGATCTTATCTATGCCCCTTCATATGTCCTGGGGCTCTATTGTAGAATAGAAAGAACTAGGACTTTGTTGCTATACCTACCTAACACATCCTGGTCAAATCTGACTCAGTTGCTATTAACCATCCCGTCCATTCAGTGTAGAAGGTCACTTTGAGGTTACTTTAAAGCTTACTGTTGCAGACATCTGGGAAATATTACCTGCAGACAGGAATGAAACAAACAGCATGAGAATGTTGTCTAAATCTGGCTCCTTGACAATCATGGTTTAAATGTCCCTGGACATTAAAACTGCACTCAATTGATTTTTAGTAAATGGAGAACTGTTTTGCCTTATATCAGCACAGTACCCGACTCTGGACATACAGACATACACAAAATACTTGATAATACTGATCTTGGCATTGTTCTGACTTCTTTCCATTCTTGTGTTTTTTCATTTCTCCTCAACTATGTGGGAAGGCACCCTTAGCCTCAGGCATGCTAAGCAAGCACTCTCCTACTGAACTCCATACTCCACCCTCTGAACCCTTTATGGAATTCAGATGGACCTTTCTCTTAATAGCTGCATAATGAAAGTTTTAACTATGTCCCTAATGTGTTTCCTCATTTCAGCTAACGAATATCACGGCTGCACTTTACTATCTTGCAAGAGTTCATCTTACAATGAAATAGAATCTCCTGCTTAAGGATCCAGTATTCCCCAGTGCAGTCAGAAGGCCTATAATCATCAGCTATTATTTTCACTTAGTACTTCCTCTTGAAAGTTAATCAGGTAAAATTAGATTTTGCTCAAAGCTAAATTCTTCTGCTTAATTCAGAAGGGACCTTAGAGCTATGAATCTTTGATTGGACATAATCTCTTATTATTCATCTACTGTTACTAGAAAGGAATTGAATTTAATTTCTGTAAATAATATTCTATACCTTAAATCTTATTCTCAAAGGCAAATTCCATCATGACAACACATTACCTTTGTAAGGGCTTCCAAATTTAGCTATATAATTTTCATCAATATTAGCTATTAAGGGATCTTACTTCCCTACAAATTAATTCAAGTTTTATACCTCAGAGGAACAACTATATGAACTACATTTTAATTGTACAATACCATTGATCTTTTACTACACCTTCCAGGCATTTTTAAAATTTACTGTAGGGAAAGTTGGTTGAGATTCCAGTATTTTAATTTGTACTATTATATGACTATAAATGTATGTGAAGATGAATCATTTGAACACTTAACATTTGTGAATTTAACAGTGTATTTGTAGTAAATGTTTAAAGTGATTTATTTAATGTTTAAGTAAAAATTAGCTAATTGAAACTTGGCAGTGGTGGCTTATACTTTAATCCCAACACTAGAAGGCAGAGGCATTCAAATCCGTGATTTGGAGATCAGACTGGTCTACAGAATGAGTTCCAGCCCTTCCAGGGCTACAAATAGAACACAAAACAAAGCAAACAAACAAATTAAATAGACTAATTTAAATCATCCGATTACTTACCATTGTAAAATCTATTTAATAACAAGCAACTTGCACTTCCAAATTTTAATGTTATATGATGGCTTTCCAATATTTTAACAGTACATTGTAATGGATAAATTTGTTTACATCAAGGGATATCTCATTCTATATACTTCTTTATTGATTCAGTGTGGAAAATGTACAGAGGAGCAGACTGTGAGTTTCCATTCCGAAGGATATATAAAGTACATTTCCTATACCCAAAGCTCAGGAAACATTATGGAGAAGGGGGCAGAGAGAACCTCAGGATAAGAAGCTGCTGTGTAAGAGTGGGTTCTGAATGTGACAGAGATGCTATAACCATGAACTCTCAGCTATAGTGGGTTTCCTGTGCCAGAACTACACAAGAACACTGCAGTCAACATTACAGAATAGATAGAGAAGGTTCACAAGAAACCACACACACACACACACACACACACACACACACACACACACACACACACACTCCTCTAGTTGAAAAGTGAACTGTACCTATCAGTTGCTGAGGAAGATAATCAATTTTCTAGAAGGATGAGTCCTTGACAGACTTCCCATATCCCAGTGATCAGCCAATGTACACATGGACAAAAACTGTAGTCACTTTTACTGGAGCCTAAAGAACAGAAGAAAAATTATTACCATCCCTGCTTGCGTTAGAGGTTTTGCATTCAGTCAAACATATTTTGGTAGTAAAGCCTGGACTTAAGTGATATGAAATACCATTACTAAAATTTAATGTATTCCCAGAGAGCTGTTGGCAGTAGTGACAAAAGATGGTCATTACTACTGCAAATCACTTGCCTGCCAAGTACTCCTAAAGCACATTCAACATCAATGAAGTGCCCCCTATGTGCTGCACTCAGTTTTTGACCAACAACTCTGCCTGAATTCCCTAAATCTGCTCTAGCACCAGAGACCACAGGTTATGCTCTGACTAGGGAACCCAGAGGCAAGGTTAGGACCCAAATACCTCAGAGTCCTCATAGGCCACAAATATCCCAGTAGACAGACCCAACTGGTCCGGAAGACTTGCTAGTCACCAGAATGCCAGCCCACTAAGGTCAAAAGACAGAAAGGAAACAAACATAAGCCCAGGGTAGTAAAATCTCAAAAATGCCTCCTGGTGCGGGAAATATTAAAAACGACTGGCAGCCTTCCTGTGCTACTGCAGGTAATTCTCTGTCCAGGCCCTGTCCTGCTGGGCTACTCTCTAGCTAGGCCCCACAGTGACTAGTCTGTCTGTTCCCAGCTCTGGTTCACTTGTTCCTGAAGCTGCTAGTTCTTCTTCAGCCATAAACCCCTGTAATAGGTGGCCCTACATTCCAGTAACCAAGTAATTCAAAATTCTTGAAGCTTATAATCAATCAGATTTATGCATCTGATTGATAGCGATAAGAGCTGTCTACCTAGATTAGACAAATTATCCCAACTATTCTAACTTTTATGGTATCATAACTACCTTTGGCTATTTAAAGCCACACTGGTTCGGTTTCTTCTTTCTGTCTGTTTGACTCTATCTTGGCCTTTTTCCTATCCCTTGAAACACTCTCTGTCTCTACAACTCTTAGCTCCACTTCCCTTCATAGGCCACCTGCCCCACTAATATTTTAATGTAATTGGACAGAGAACATTCTGTCACAATCTCCAAAAAGGAAAAACTCAAAAATCAGCATTTATACCTATAATAACCACAAAACCCAAATGGATAAAGTAAGGAAAGACCATAACAACAAGAGCAATGGTAAATGGCAGAGCCCAGCTATCCTACTACACCAAACCCTGGATATCCTAACACAGGTGAAACATAGGAAAATGGCCACAAATTCAATATTATGAAGATGAAAGGAGTCTTTAAAAAGAAAATGAATACATTCCTTAAAGCAATATAGGAAAATACAATCAAACTGTTAAAGGAAATGAATAAAACTGTCCAAGACCTGAAAATAGAATAGAAGCAATAATGAAAACACAAACTTAGAGAATCATTCAGATGAAAAACCTAAGAAAACAGGAGTAACAGAAGTAAGTATCCCCAACAAAATGCAGGAGATGGAAGAGAGAATCTTAGACATGTGGTAGAAAAAAATAGTACATTAGTCAAAGAAAATGATAAATCTAAAAATTTCTAACAAAAAAAAAATCCAGGAATTTTAAAACACAATGAAAAACCATACCTAAGAAAAAAATGGGAATATAATGCTTTTGATGCATTTGACCAATGACTTGCTTTAAGTGATAAATTGGAACCATACTAAGTAATGGGAATTAACTTTGTTACTCTAGAAGATAGCTGTCATTCTGTTTGTAACCAGTGGCTTTTGTTTAATTGGCTTGCGTTTTAGTTTTTATCAAGTACTAGGCTGGAATTCACTGTGGAGCCAAAGCTAACCTGGAACTCAAAGCCAAGTTCTGAGATTATAAACAAGCAGCTACACCCAGCAGCAGATTTCATGTTTACTTCTCTCCCAGATGTTTTTCCCTGTTTCATTGTCTTACTTTGATCTTAATAAGCCTATCTTTGTATAATTAAAAAAAAAAGAGCTGGAGCAAGACAGTTTATACTAATCAGAGGAAAAATCTACAAAGATAGTCTCTCAATTCTGAATATCTATACCCCAATGCAAGGGCATCCATATTTGGAAAAGTGAAATCACACATTGCACCCCAGACACTTTGAGACTTCAGCACCCCATTCTCAACAATAGACATGTCATCCACACAGAAATTAGACAAAGAAACAATAGAACTAACAGACTTTATGACTCAAGTGAATCCAACATGTCTACAGAACATTGCCCCCAAACAAAAATAAATATACACTTTTCTCAGCATCTCCCAGAACCTTCTCCAAAACAGACCAGGACCATATACTTGGTTATAAAGCAAGTCTCAACAGATACAAGAAAACTACAATAACACCTGTATCCAATGAGACCTCCATGAATTAAAGCTGGTCTTCAACAGCAACAGAAAAATCAGAAAGCCTACCTGCTCATGTGAACTTAAAATCTCCCTACTTAATAACCGTTATCTCCCTACTTAATAACCGTTGGGTCAAGACACAAATAGAGGTAGAAATTAAAGATAATCTAGAATTCAAAATTGAATGCAATGCATAACATGCCCAATATCATGGGACACAATGAAAGCAGTACTAAGAGGAAAATTAATAACTAAGTGCCTTCATATGGATATCAGTAAGATCTCATAGTATAAACTTGACAGCACATCTGAAACGTCTAACACAAAAAGAAGCAAATACACTCATCACAATAAGAGAGAAAATAAACTCAGGAGCAAAATCAATTAATTAGAAACAAAGAGAAAAATCAAATTACCCATGAAATAAAGAGTAGGTGCTTTGAGTAAATCAACAAGGTAAACAAACCCTTAGTCAAACTAAGTAAAAGGCAGAGAAACAATATCCAAATTAACAAAATCAGAAAAGGAAGACATAACAACAAATATTAGGAAATCCAAAGAATCATTAGGCTATGGAATCAATGTGCATTAATAAATGGGACCTCATGAAACTAAAAAGTTTGTGTAAGTCAAAGGACACCATCAAGAGAACAAAATGACAGGCTCCAGAATGAGAAATGATTTTCTCCAACACCACATGTGACAGAGGGCTCACATCCAAAGTGTATAAAGAACTCAAGAAACTAGATAGCATCAAACCAATTTAAGAATGAGGTACTGAGCTAAACACAGAATTCTCAACAGAACAATCTCTAATAGCTGGGAAGCACTTAAACAGATGTTCAGCATCTTTAGTCATCATGGAAATTCAAATCAATTTATTCTGAGATTCCATTTTACTCCAGTCAGAATGGCTAAGAAGAAAACTTAAGTAACAGCTCATACTGGTGAGGATGTGAAGCAAGGGAACACTCCTCCATTACTGGTGTACAACCACTTTTGAAATCACTTGGTAGTTTCTGAGAAAACTGGGAATAGATCTACCTCAATACTATTCATAAAGTACAGGATAACCATGCTACAATGCAGAGAACCAAGTAAGATATATAGCAAAGATTGCCCATCTGTGATATTTGAATCTCACTGAGAAGGTAAAATAGATTAAACATTGTGGGTAGATCAAGAGGGAACTGGATAAGGGAGCGTGTGAAGATGAGATCAGGCAAGAAAAAGAGTGGAGAGGATGGAGGGAGATAGTACTGTGAAAGATAACTAGATTTGATTAGGCACATCTGGGACAAGCTAGAAACCTGGGAAAAAAGAATGTCTCAGGAAACTAAGGGTAATTCTAGTTTAGATTCCTAGCAATAGAGGATGTAAAACCTGAACCAGCCATTTCCTGTAACCAGGCAAGAATTCAAATTAAGCAAATGGGATATCAAATCAGTCAGAAATCTTTAGACCCAAAGTTAGCCCTGCCTACAAGAAGTGCACAGGTAAAAGATGGTGTAGAATTTGAAAGAATGGCCAACCAATAAGGAAGAATGGATGGAAGGAGGAGAGGGGAGAAGGAAGGACTTGGAGAAGAAAGATGGGAAGCTAAAAATCAGAATCTAAAATTAATAATTTAGTCAGTAAGAAAAGTTTAATTTGATTAATATCTACATACAACTAAAAAATAAAGGTATATTAAAGAGAAAAAACTGGAACTTGATAACCACAGAACTGAATTTATAGTAGCTGAAATTCTTAAATCTATTCTTCTGATGACATATCATTTTTAATTCCTGTATCTACTGTTTTGCTAACATGGATCCATATTTTTTCTTTATTTTATTATCTGTTTGTTTGCTTGTTAGTTCATTTTAGAGACAGTCTCACAATGCAGCTCTGTCTGATCTGAAAGTTAATATGAAGATCAGGCTGGCTTTTACTCAAGAAGAGCTGCTGCCTCTGCTTCCTAATGGTAGTATAAAGGTCATGTATGACAAGACAGCAAATACTACTATTAGTTGGGCAAAGGATTATGCATTGTAAGGTGCCAATTAAGGCTACCCATGTTTTCTAGTAACAAGCAAAAATATGTGCAGATATTATTTTATATGTATCTAAAAAGGACTAACTCACCCATGAAATTCACAAGCAAATGGATGGACCTAGAAAATATCACGGTGAATGAGGTAACCCAGTTACAAAAGAACACGAATGGTATGTACTCATTGATAAGCAGATTTTTGGGCAAAAAGCTTGGAATACCCATGATACAACTCACAGACCATATGAAGCGCAAGAAGAATGAAGACAAAGGGTGGATGCTTCAGTCCTTCTTAGAAGGGGGAACAAAATAATCACGGGAGATAGAGTGTGGGAGGGAATTGGGAGGAAGAGAAGAGGGGAGGGGAAAAGGGGGGCAGGATCAGGTATGGGAGGAGAAGGGGATGATATACAGAGGGTCAAAGAATTGAACAGGTGTGTAGCAATGGAGGATGAGGACCGGGGGTAGCCACCAGAAAGTCCCAGATGTCAGGAAAGCAAGAGGCTCCTAGGACCCAACAGGGATGACATTAGCTGAAATACCCAACAAAGGGGAAAGAGAACCTGTAGAGACAATTTCCAGAAGTTAGGAAAGGCCCCTGTTTGAGAAATGGTGCCACCCACTAATCTCCAAAATTTTAACCCAGAATTCCTCCTATCTAAAGGATAATACAGAAGTAGAGGCTCACAGCCATCCAATAGACTAAGCACAGGGTCCCCAATGAAGGAGCCATAGAAAGGACCCAAGGAGCTGAAGGGTTTGCCGCCCCTTAGGACAAACAACAATAGGAACTAACTAGTACCCTCAGAGCTCCCAGGGACTAAACCACCAACCAAAGAGTACACATGGTGGAACTAATGGCTCCAGCAGCATATGTATAAGAGAATGGCCTAGTAGGTCATCAACGGGAGGAGAAGCCATTGGTCCTGTGAAGGTACTATTCCTCAGTGCAGAGGAATGCCAAGGCCAGAAAGAGGGAGAGGATGGGTTGGTAAGCAGGGGGAGTGAGGAGGGAACAGGATTTTTCTTTCATTTTCCTTTCTTTTTCTTTTTTTTTTCTTTTCTTTTTTTCTTTTTGGAGAGGAAACCAGGAAAGGAGTTACCATTTGACATGTAAATAAAGAAAATATCTAATAAAAAAAAATAAAAGGATATACACTAAAGGAAAGGCCATCCAGAGATTGCCCCACCTGGGAATCCATCCTATATGCAGACATCAAACCCTGACACTATTGTGAATGGAAAGAAGTGCTTGCTGACAGCAGTCTGAAATAGCTGTCTTCTGAGAGGCTCTGCTAGGGCTTGACCAAACAGATGTGGATGCTTGGAACCAATCATTGGAATGAACAAGGGGACCCCAATGGAAGAGTTAAGGCAAGGAGTGGAGGAGCTTAAGAGGTTTGCAACCCCATAAGAAAACAACAATATCAACCAGCTCCCCCCACCTCCCCGAGCTCCCAGGGACTAACCAACGAAAGAGTACACATGGAGGGACCTATGGCTCCAGTTGCATAAGTAACAGAGGATGGCCTTGTTGGGCATCAATGGGAGGCAAGGCCCTTGGTTCTGTAAAAGCTTGATGTAGGTCCTGTGTAGGGGAATGCTAGAGCAGTGAGGTGGGAGTGTGTGGGTGCATGGAGGAACACCCTTTTAGAATCAGGGGAAAGAGGGATAGGATAGGGGATTTGATGAGGGATAATCGGGAAAGGGTATAACAGTTGAAATGTAAATAAATAAAATATCCAATAAAAATTAAAAATAAATGAATAGAAAATAAAAGAATTTCTGATCTAATTTGTTGCCTAATATACTACAGAATTTCAAATATTTTGTGTGAGTGTTTTGATTTTACATACTTATGTGCACCACAAGCATGCCTCATGTATTCAGAGGTCAGAGGGCAATGGATCTACCACAACTGTAGTCATGGATGGTGATAGTCCACAATGTGAGTATTGGGATTGGAATCCAGGTTCTATGTAAGAGCAAATATTGTTCTTAACCATTGAGTCAACTCTCTAGACTCACACATAGATGGGGTCAGATCAACGAAAGAGGTATAATCTCTTATCAGGCTGTATAAGATTGCTGCCTGAGCAGGCCAGCAAAAGTAACTCAGTAAGCAGGGTTTATCATGGTCTCAGCTTTATTTCCTTGCTCCTGATTACAGCTTTGAAGTCCAATTTTGCCCTATCATTCTAATATATTATAACTGTAAACCAAATAAAAACCTTTCCTTTCGAAATTGCTTATAATCAATGCTTTGTTTTCTGCAAAATAAAGTAACTAAAACAGTATGGTTATTGGAAAGATGAATCTATTTTCACTGTGTATGAATAGTAGTATCAAAATTATAGTCAATTTTTGTAATTAAAAAAAGAATACAAATTTTTAACCTAAACACCATTTAGTATTTCTTGATTATACAAAAATTTTCAAGAATTTATCTACCCATTCATATTCATATGATTTACAAAAACAAGTGTCTGCAGAAAATCCTGACAGAATTAATGGATAGTGTTTATAAAGTAACTCTCATGCCATGTAACCATACTCATAAGAAATAGTATGTTTTACAGACTTCAAATTTTAATAAGTTTACCAAGTTTATCAAATATTTTAGAGGACAAGTATTTAGAATAGCTTACTGTGTGGTAAATATATTTTTTAAGATGTATGAATTTTGTTACATAATAAATATATGCAATAATAGTTGTCACAGCATACTTAATGAATTGCTCTTTTAATGCTTATAACCACTACTTACTTAATTGCAAATGGCAGTTACGAGCATTATTGATGCCAAGAATCCGAGCAAATGTCTAGCAAGCACACTTATGTCAGATTTCACTTTCCCCAGGATATTATACACAGAAGTACGTGCATACACAGAGATACACATGGAAGCCCTTAACACAACACAAACATCACAGAGATATACACATAGAAAACATTCATACATCTACAACTGATACATGCCATTTGAGAAACACAAACACACATATGCACTTACATGAGACTTTTAAGTTCTCTTGTTCCATGTATTTTATTCTTCTCCAAAAGAAATTGTTTCTTGTTCCTCTGGCCATGAACCTGTGCTATTTTTTTTTATTGTTGTTGTTTTTAAACTATAGCATCTAATGAAAGTATGAAACTAAACTATGAAACGTCTAAGATTAAATTTTATTAAAATTTAATAAATTTATTAATAATTTAAAACCCATTAAGTTAATAGTTGTTAATCTAGCATTCTGCATGCTATTGTTCACATTCTAAGGATAAATCGCTGTATTAATTTCATATTTATATAAAAATATTTTATTAGAAGTGGTTTTCATTTTTAAAATGGTTGGTGGGCTGTTTTCTCTCAACTTGACACAAGGTATAGTCATCTGAGAAGAGGAAACTTAAATTGAGAAAACGCTTCCAGGAGACTGGGCTCCAGATTGCATGTATGGCCTTTTTATAATTACTTATTCGTGTAGGAGAGCCCAGCCTACTGCAGGTATGCCACCCCTGGGTCCTGGGTTCTATATGAAGCAGTTGAAGCAAATCATGAGGAACAAGCCAGTAAACAGAGGACTCCTCTGTGGCCTCTGCATTAGCTCCTGCCTCATGTCCCTGCCGTATTTGAGTTCCTGCCTTGACTTTCCTCTGTGGTCTGTGACTCAGAAATGTAAATCAAATAAACCCTTTCCTCCACAAGTGGTTTTGGTCAGGACGTTTCATCACAGCAAAAGAAATTTAAGACAAGTGTCAATCTACCAGAAAAAAGAAACTCTTTTTTTATGTCTTCTATATTTGAGTTCTAAGTAACAATGAGAAATATCAGCGACATGTTGGAAATTACAAGAATGTCAAATTAAAAGTTATAGGGGAAACTTCATTATTTTTCCTAATCACTCTATATTACACAGTGTCCGGAGCATCAGCAGAACATCATGTGTCTGAAGCTGCTCAAGCAGAGGAGCTCTTAACATATCTATGAGGAAATCGACATATTATATATGCTTGTGATTAATTAGTTACTGGTTATATGTCATATAATTTATGCCAGCAACTCAAAGTTGTAGTAATCATCAGGTTACAATATTAACAATATTAAAAGCTAGAAAACTTAAAAAGTAGGAAGTTCCTAAAGTGACAGTAGTTCTAATCATCTAGTTAATCATCAATAAGTAGTTATAATAACATCTAAGCTTTTAGTTTATACAAACTAAGAATTACAGAATTACATTACTAGAAAAATTTAAATAATTCCCATATATTTTAGTATCAAGGATAATGACTTAAATTCATGCTACCTTACATGCCTGACCATGAACATTAGAATTCTATATTTTTTCTCTCCACTGTATTTTAAAATTTTTGTAGATGTTCTTCAGCTCCTCTCTTCCACCTCCATCAGACTCCTGATTGATACAAACGGGAGCATTTGGTCCTCTGAGAGGTTCTACCCAGTAGCTGACTCAGACAGATACAGACACCTACAGCCAAACAGTGGATGGAGCTTGGGGACTCTTGCAGAAGAATAGGAAAAAGAATTGTGCCCCAAAGTATATAGGAACACCATAGGAAGACCAACAGAGTCAAGTAACCTGGACCCTTGGGGCTCTCAAGAGACAGAACTGTCAACCAAAGAACATACACACACTCAACCTAGACCTCCCTGCTCATATGTAGCAAATGTGCAGCTTGAACTTCATGGGTCCTGAACAAATGGAACAGCTATGTTGGCTGTACTTAAGATATGTTCTACTAGTTGGCCTCACTCTGCCTTGTCTGGCCTCAGTGGGAGAGGAAGTGCCTAGTCTCCTAGAGATTTGAATTGTCAAGGTGTTGTGGAGGATATCTAAGAGCCCCCCCATCTGCTCAGAGAAGTGGAGGGGATACAAGGGAAGGACTGAGAGGGGGTGATCAGGGGAGGGGCACTGGGCAGAATATAAAGTGAATAAGTAAAAGAATAAAATTAAAATTAATTTAAAAAGAATTGGAACTGATGCTGCTGACATTTCTGTTGCCTAAAGTATTTATAAATACTTAAGTAAAATGATATCAATTGCTTTTTTCACTCTACTAATTTTATTTATTTTCAGTTTAATGTCTTTTCTGTAAATATCTGACCTACAGTGCTCTGTGTCATATAATTAATTCAACATTTCAAAAGTACTACTTAATCTTTTACTTGCTAACTTAGTAGACAAATGTACTAATTAAAAAGCTTTGCCTGTTATGTGTGCTGAAAAATATAATTTTAATCTCAATATGTAAAGTTGTTAATATTTTAATAAAATGTTTTTCTAGAAATTTACATATTTTAAGTAAAATTGATACTTGCCACGCACACTTTGCGTGACAGCAGTTTGAGGCGAAAACTTCAAGAAAAGTCAGTCTCCTGCCCCCTTATTGCTGCCTGGCACCCCTAATTCAGAGGTAGCCCAGATATGTCCTCATACTCATGTGTTAGGTGCCCACCAAAATATGATTTATTTACAGCTGGACAAAATCAGATGTTTCTCTTTGACCTTCACCAATGTTCCAACATCTTAGCCAAACCCTGGCTTAGAATTTACCCACCCAGACTAATTGCCTCTGGCATTGTGGGTAGGGCATTGAAGTTTACTGAATGGAAGGCTTATCCCAGGGGAAAGTCAAGTAAAATCCTCATTCTCAGTCGCATACTACAGCTTAACCACTCCTAGGAATTAGCAAGAGACCTGTCTCTACTTCCCCAAAAGATTAGCATAGTGGGCGTTTTACCTAGGATGGGCAGGACCTTGAGCAGAGAGTGTGTGTGTGAGACAGCAGTCTGCATTCAGCATTCTGACTTGCTCACACTCAGACTAGAACCAGAATTTAGGTGGACTAGGACTTAGATTCATGCAGTCTGTAGCCTCCCGGGCACGCACAGAGCGGTTGGGCCTGGGGGTTGCAGCACCAGTTGAGATTCAAGAGAGTGAGCATTTGAGATTCAAGCATTCAGCATTGAGGATTAGAGATTCAAGCCTCTACCCTCCTGGCTGGCGCACTCCCAGTCCCCCGGGACTCTGTGTGCTCAGAGCCCCAGGGCTGCTGCTCCAGTCCAGAGGACATGGCTGATGTTTTAGATCCAGTGTGTTTTAGATGGCCTCAGATGTACCTCGACTACTGAGCTGCCAGATTTTTCATCTCTTTTTTGCAATGATTGTAAAAGCCTCATGTCATTTTTGAGAAATACACTCAGATCCCACACTACTTGTGTTG
Organism: Mastomys coucha; assembly: GCF_008632895.1. Lineage (NCBI taxonomy): Eukaryota > Metazoa > Chordata > Mammalia > Rodentia > Muridae > Mastomys > Mastomys coucha. Next base: position 22,361,796 of record NW_022196898.1, read on the forward strand.
AGTTTGTTTGTAAAAGCCGAATGCCATGCACACCTGGCCAGAACCCCTGGTACAAGGGACCCCGTAAGAAACCTCAGTCCGTGGCAGATACTATCATGTTTAATTTTTTGCTTATGTTCTATAAAGCATAAATAAGATGCCACAAGGATCAATCAACACATAAAATGACAAGAAAATATACACTTAATATACAAGTATTATGAGATTTATGTCAATATTATACTCTACTGTGAATAATTCACAGCAATATATATATTTCTTAAATTAACAGCAAAAACTCTAGATTTAAAATATAGATGCATTTTGTACCTTGAATGTGAATTTTAGAAGGAATGAATAACCCTGTGAGCATTTGTATCTTATCTTGGAGTTATCTGGAACATATGAGTTCAGTATCTCTCAATAAATGTGTATTTCCTTGAATACATCTTAGTCATACCCATAAACACAGTGAAAAGTCTACATTATATGTTTATTTTTGGGAATGGAATAAGTAGTATGTAATTGTTCCTGAATTTCTCAAATTGTTAGGGGTTAATTCTCAAATTAAAATAAAAAACACAGATTTTATTTACAAAACTTTGATTCACTTTAGTTATGGAATTAATAAACTCATTCGGCTTTGACTCATAGCTATTAATCCAGAATATAAATTAGCTTGTGTTATAAATAATTTTCACATGGAACAAGTCATGCTCATGACACTTCATACTCAGCTTTGAAGTAGAAGTGCTTCTCTGTCATGCTTTCCATTGTGAGAACCATATTCAAAATGCTTCTGAGAAATTACCCTGGTTTACTTCACCTAAATCAAGGATCTTATCTTGTTAAAAATGAAAACAATTAACAATGTAGGCAAAGGGTTTCATAGGCACAACTAGAGAGCTGTACAAATAAAGAGTGTGTTGTTTTAAGAAAGAAGTCTGTCTTAGCAGCAGTTGTCATTCAGTCAACTTTTTGGTCATGACTGCCTATAAAGAAACACCAGGAAAGTGATTACTCATTCAGTAAGTGCCAGTCGGCAGCATCTCTCTGCTAACAGAGCCCCTGTGAAGGATCCACAAGGGTGCATTCTTTGTCTCCTTTGATTATGCCCATCTTAATTGTTCACATGGAACTTAATTTGGCTCATGGAAGCAAAATCTTCAATGATAAACACACACACACACACTCACACACACAGATACAGACACACACTAAGGTTTGTTATGAAATTCAGCACACTTTAGTGGGAGGAAGAAAATACCTTGGTGGAGAGAAAGCCGAAGTTCAGAACTGCGAAAGTGTCATCCTGCAAATAATAATTTTAAATGTCTGATCTTACATTATCACATCTACAGAATATTTTAATGTTAATTGTCTTGACAAGCTAGTATGAATATTAACTATAATAATATTGTAAATGTTTATACAATACTTAGAGCACACTGAATAATTATTGTTAGTCACAACATGCCCATATATTTCTTGAGCAGATACTTTTCTTATATTCTTAACCAGAATGTATCTATAAGCCAGTGTTAATGACAAACTAAAGGGGAGATAGGTGTATTCCATAATGCAGCATTTGTTATCATAAAGTATTCTACTGTGTGCTTTGTGAGCATTGACACAGATTATATTGTGGCTTCTCCAACTCCTTCAAAAGAATATTGACGTTAAAAAAAAATCATTGCCTCCTCAAACGTGTATTTGAAGATGAAGCAATAATTTAGAAATTCACTCTCTTTATATGTATTAACTTTCATTAGTTCTCTTTTCCTCTTGAAATCAACCACCATCTCTTTATCATTAATAATCAAACTACTTCTCTATGGATGGGATATTCTGTCTTAATACTGCATCTAGACAGCAGTGCCTAAAATACTTTTTCTACAGCAAGGTCAATTCTGTATACCCACATGTACGAGTGTGTGTGTGTGTGTGTGTGTGTGTGTATGAAAATACTGTGAACAGAATACATAATTTTGTACTAAGTGCTAAAAGTAAATATAAATGAATTGTATTCTTTTTTAAGTGTTATTGGATATTTTCTTTATTTACATTTCAAATGTTACCCCCTGTCCAAGTCTCCCCTTCAGAATCCCCTATCCTATCCCTGTTCCCCTGTCTCTGTGAGAGTGTGCCCCTACCCATCCACTCTTATCTTCCTGTCCTGGCATTCCCCCACACTCGGGCAATGAACCCCCTTAGTCCCAAGGGCTGCTCCTCCTTCTTAGTCCATCCTCTACCACATATGCGGCCGGAGCCATGGATTCCTCCGTGTACTCTTTGGTTGGTGGTGCAGTTCCTGGAAGCTCAGGTGTCTGTCAGGTTGACACTTGCTCTTCCCATGGAGCTGCAAAGCCCCTCAGCTCCTTCAGTCCCCTCTTCAACTCCTCCATCATGGACCCTGCGATCAGTCCAATGGTTGCAAGCATCCACCTTTTTATTTGTCAGGCTTTAGCAGAGTCTCTCAGGAGACAGCCATATCATGCTTCCATCATCAAGCACTTCACAGCATCCACAATAGTGGTCCAGTTTGGTGTCTATATATGGGATGGATCCCCTGATGGAACAGTCTCTGGATGGCCTTTCCTTTTGAACGACCCCCAGAACTGGGGATATCCTTACTCAAGTCTCGGGATGATGCGACCACCCAATAACTCACGAGACCAAACTTGCTGCAATCACATGAGGTTTATTTGGGATAGGCCGGTACTGGGGTCGATCTCGTGACCATGCTGGCCAGAGGAGTTTGCCTGAACACAAGAAGTGAGGAGTATTTAAAGGGAAATACCACAAACGGGGGGGGGGGGGAGAGGGTTACCAAGGAAACATAACAAAAACTGTGGAAAATTTCAGAGGGACCCAACCCAAGGTATTCAGTTAGGGAGGGGAACATATTCATTCTAGGAATGTAATCTTCATCTACCGGTCGATGGGATGGAGAGGCTTGTAAGCCAGTAGACCTTCATTCCTAGTTCTGCCCTCATTGTGGATCAGTCAGGAAGGGCAGGTTTTAGGAACCAGAGCCCTGAGGTTGTTTGTTAGCCAAGTTCCTGGAACTGACTACTCCACATTTTTGGCTTGTTACAGAGGTTTTCCATGCCCCCTTTTAGGTAAAGGTTATACATTATACATACATTTCTATTAAATGCCCTCATTTTAAATTCTAAGATTCTCCAGCCTTTCACTTTAGTCTCTGCTCCACACTTTATCTCCACAGTTTATCCAATGAGTATTTTGTTCCCTCTTCTTCTTCTTCTTCTTCTTCTTCTTCTTCTTCTTCTTCTTCTTCTTCTTCTTCTTCTTCTTCTTCTCCTTCTTTTTTTTTTTTTTTTAGAGCACTTTGGTCTTCTTTCTTCTTGAGCTTCATATCCTCTGTGAGTTGTATCTTCGGTATTCTGAACTTTTTGAGCTAATATCCACTTATCAGTGAGTGCATACAGTGTGTGTTCTTTTGTGAGTGGGTTACCTCACAGAGGATATTTTCAAGTTCCATCCATTTGCCTGCAAATTTCATTAAATCACTGCTTTTAATAGCTGTGTAGTACTCCATTGTGTAAATGTATCACATTTTCTGTATCCTTTCCTCTGTTGAGGGACATCTGGGTTGTTTCTAGCTCTTAAATGACCATCAGTTGTTGGACAGAGTCTTAGACATCTGAGTTTTCTGGGTTTTATGCCACCACAGTCCAAGAATCTGTCAAGCACAGTATCTCATAACAGGTCTTATTTACAGTTGGTGAATTCAATTCTTGATTTCATTACCTTCCAGCAAATTGAGTTACAAACATTAAAGGAATCATTTTATACATATTCAAAAAAATATAACTGGCTTATATTTCATCTGTATGTTGGATCTTTGTTGTAGGTATATTGTAATAAAAGCAATATGTTTAAATTAATATTTGCTTTTATTTGAATATGTACTAGGAAAAAGATCAAATAATTCTGAAATTATTTAAGAAAGAAAATTTTGTGTGCTGTTAACAATTGACATGTTTTATAATGCTAACTGATGCTAACTTTCAGTGAAATCATATAAGCATGCACTTGTTTTAGATTCCATAATTAGAACAAGAGTAAAACTGTCCAGTGTTTTTTAAAATGTACTTCATGAGCCATCTGTATGTGACATCTGGGAATTACTTTTTATAAACTTTGAGCTCAAGCTGACTTTAAATACTAAACTACAAACATGTAAGAAAAAAAACCCAGAAAGTGAAATGTAAGCTTTTCTATACTGCTATGAAGCAATTACACTTAAACACCCACCTCACTTTTCTTCTTGCTAATAGATCAGAAATCTTTCAGAAAAAGACAGGCTTTTGTGACTTGGCTTACCTTTGGCAAAATTTAGCAATGGAGAAAGACAAATTTCACATATTTTTTTTCTAAAATTATTTTTCAATTGTTTTTATTGTATTCAAAAGGGACAGATATCTACCCTAGAGATTTAAGTAAAAACACTAGCATAAAACTATAAATAAGATAGGACCCTTGCCAATGAGGTAAACTAACAATTGTTTAATAGTATCACTTTAGGACTACAGACACAATATTCTGAAAATTCAAGTTAGAAAAATGGGTAATGTTGACTTTCTGGTTATATTTTTTCTAACATGTTTTATTTATTAACACTTTAACAAGAAAAATAAAACTCATTTACTATATGTACACACAATTCAATTATGAATTCAATTTCAATTTAGAATCAAGTGGAAGACAATGCCATTCTCTGAAACACAGTAACTAGATTTCAAATAATCAGTTGTGTAATTCCTGTGCATTATTACAAGGCATTGTTATATATCATTGATATATATATCTTCATCATCCCTCATATGTATATGAGAGAGGTGAGAGAGAGAAGAGGGGGGACATAGATGCCCCAACCCGCAGGGCATTCAACAGGGTCCTAAGGTATGGGAGAGAGAGAATGAAAGGGACTAGAGACATGAAGAATGAGAGCAAGACAGTTGTCTCATCGAGCTTCAAAATCTTTACTTCAGGGATGGCAATACAAGCATGAGCAGGAGAAAGCTTCAAGGGAGGGGGAAGTGCCTGGGTCAAGGGAGTGAGAAAGAGCCTGGGACAAGGGAGAGGGGAAGAGCCCAGGGCAAGGGAGACAATCATCAGTTCCTGGAACCAAGAGTCACAGTGTCCTCCACACCCACAAATATTCTTACTGTTAGAGTATAAATGTTCTCTCAGAGCTGTATGTATAAGCTAGTAATTTTCCACCAGGCCATGGTTAAGGTCATCGCTCCCAGCATCTCCTCCCTCTTTTTATTATTTTTTAATTGAGGCCTTAAGGAACCAAGGTGATCATACAGTTATCTCATCCTTGGACAAGTGGGCATTAACCAGAGCGGGGAGCATTGACCTGATTCCTCCTGTGGGTCAGATTACCATTACATCCCACAGTCATGGGACTTGGTATCTTTTGGGGAGGGGAGGCAGAGCCTTAGAAAATCCTTAGAATAAGGTTAAAAAGCAGACACCAACCTCCTTGCAAACCAGGTTTGTATCATGGGGAATTCAGAGATGGCTGTGAGGGACCTTCCCCTGTGGTGTCTTCTATGTATTTATACCTGCCTCATTGACACAACTGGAAAGTTTCTGCATGTGTAGAAGGTACCCAGTTCCCAATTAATCATTAATGGAATTTATAAAATTGTGCCCTCAATACCTTTTCAATGTTGAATCATTGCAGAATCAAAGTTATCAGACATACTTCTTATCTCAGGATAGTAAAAAAAAAAAAAAAGTTACAATTCCTTGAAAATTAGTACATATCATCTTTACCAGGGCTCTTTACTTTGATGCACAAAATTATTATCCTTTTGGATTAAATATATGTAATGATACATAGGTTTGGCCCCACAGGTTTAAATGCTTACCTACTGTGTATACAAAATTATCTATGAGAACCAAAGAAAGTTAACAGCAACAGGAACAAAGCACAACTCTTTCCTTAAAGTAAATAAAGTGAATTACGTAGACAAATTTAGGTGACCATGTTCCTGGAAGCATTGAACTAGGTTGACTGCGGTTCCATGATCTTTAAGAAATCAGTTCTACTGAATTTTTAGTGGAGCAGAATAAAAGAGACAATAAATCAAAGCAATTTGAAAATCAAGGCAGATTGAAGGGTAGATTAGAGAAGCAAGTCAAAGTACACAGATAGATAGATACCTGTTCCCACCTGACAATATTCCTTGCTTTTTCATTGGTAAACAATGTTGGGATTTTAGGTCTGATATGTTAAGGACAAATAATGGCTCTTTTGAGGGCTACAAATAGTCCCATGAAAATTCTGAACAGACTAACGACCTTAACTCTCCAATTTTTGAAGGCTTTAGCAACCACCACTTTTATCTCAGGAATTGTCCTTTATACCCACACACTTGTTGGCCTATTCAATTCTGGAACTCAGGGTATAAGGAGAAAGTTGACTCTTGATGGTTGTCCTGTTCTTCAATTTACCCTCAGCTCCACCTCTATGCTTTTCTCAGACTCACATCATCCATATAGACTTGCAATTGTGTGTGTGTGTGTGTGTGTGTGTGTGTGTATACATGTGCTGTGTGAGTGTGTTGTGCTTATATGTATGTGTGTGCTGTGTGTGTACTGTGTTCATATGTATTTGTGTTTGTCTAAAATGTAGTCAAAACTGCTGTGTCCCTCTTCCTTTCATGATGAAAGGTATGTTTTCATTTTTTTTTTTTTGTGACCTGGAAAAGGATAACTTTGTTAAAAGTCTCTGTTTGCTCTGAGGTAAAAATATACTAACTGCTGGAAGAGTTATATATAGGAACAAAGACACTACTCCCGTGCCCCACAAAAAAAAAAAATATACAATGAGATGTAGAGAGAAAGGACCCTGAAGCTCTAGGAATAGAAACAGATATCTATGTGGCCCTTTTTGTCCATTATTGCACTCCATCCATGTAGGCTACAAATATTCATCAAGGCAACTATAAGGAGGACCATTTTGAGGCAAACAGATATACTTCCTGTTAGGTCAGGATTGATTGAGGCAACATGGAAAGAAGATAGCCAATGCTCAGAAACGCATCCTCCTTTAAGAGAACAGTGAAGAGATCTCTCTGTGGGAATGGAGACTGGGTACCCAGGTGGCTTTGGCATTCTAGGGGACAGAAAGGGAAACTTTGGGAAACTATGGGAACTATGGGATGGAAGTTTCCACTTCCCACACTTGTTGTCTCAGATGATATATATATATATATATATATATATATATATGTGTGTGTGTGTGTGTGTGTGTGTGTATGTATGTGTATACACACATATATATATCATATATATATGACATATGACATATATCACTCTATGACATATATATGAGTGTGTATACACATATATACATATATATATATATATATATCACTCCTGTTCCAGCAGTTGCCTCTCTAGGTCCTATATCCTCCAAGAAGACAAGTTCATTGAGGGAAGTAAACACAGACTATCACAACTGATAATATAAACCAAATAAGATTCTTATAATGTACATGTAATGTTTTATTGACTAGCATTTTTGAATTATTGAGGAGAGTTTGTGATCATTTGATTATAAAGCCTAGAAAACTTATACTTTAATTTTGTGAGTTTTGTGATATGGAAAAATCATTTTTCTATTTTATCATTTCATTTCTCCTTTATTAGGCCAATGTGCTATAAAATAGTTTTATCTAGAATGTTGGATGGTTTTTCTATTGTTCTCAGTAGGAATTGCCTATGTTCTGCTATACAAAGGTAGCATGCTTTCTAAATTATATTCTCTCCAATGATCCCTTTATTCCTTCAAATTAATGTTTCTTTTCTGCTGCATATTTTAAGTTCATGTATTACAGTGTATTTTACATTATAATAACACACTTTAAATTACTTTGCAAAACACAGTGTTGTAGATCGCGCTCTCCTTTTCCTTTATCTGTCCCTTCACTCTCTCTCTCTCTCTCTCTCTGTCTCTGTCTCTCTCTCTCTCTCTCTCTCTCTCTCTCTCTCTCTCTCTCGTAAACATGTTCCTTTCTTATTCAGAATGACAAGAGATTGGTAAATAGTGAGTTGCATTTACATTCTAATACATGCTTGAGTCTAGAGATGACCATTATTAATCCTAATCAATTTCCTTTTATTTTTCAAATACAATGAAGTGGCAACCCATTTTCAGTAACAGAGCACATACCTGCTGACAGAAGTCTATTAGCCATAAAGGCAGGTGTTTGCATGGCCTCAGGTGGAGAAGAAAGAGCACATCATGCTGCTTTCTCCTTTACTTCAGTAATAGAGAGTTGTACTGTGGCTTATTTTATGTCAGGCAAAATGCATAAAGCTTTGGATATACTACAAAATTAGTATTTAGTCATACATGCTATGTGCAAAGAAGTCACAAACATGCTGCAACATGAGTTACTCTATTTTTTATGTAATGTCCAAAATTATTTTATGAACATATTTAATTAAATGTAGGATTTAGCTGTCCAGTATAGCTACAGTTTTATACAGTTTTATAGAGGATCTAATATACTAAGCATTCAATTGGATAAACCATAAACAAAATTTATTTGAAACTTTTGCTTTTATGAAAAAGATTTTCTGAACAAAGTCATCTGAATGAGAATAAAATGTGATATCTAGAGTACTTTCAAGATAAAGTTATTTCTATAAATATTTTTTAATGTGACCTTGACTTGGTCTTTTATTTTGCAGAATTGACATTTGCTCACTTCCAACAAAGTGGCACTAAAAAGACTGCATGAATTAAAAATAGTATTCCCTACATAAAGACATCAATGGACATCATCTTCATTTTCAGTCCTGAAATATAACATTTAATAATGAAAATGCAAAATACTATATTTAAAAACTGTGATAGTTGAATTTATATGGTGGCAAGTCTATTGTTTGATTAAACCCAAGTCTAGATGTTGCTGTAAAGATATTTTCCAGTTATGATTAATGTGTGTCATTACTTCGTATCAATATTTTCTAGGTAGACAGTGATTCTATATGTTCATATGTGGATATGTTCACATATCCACAGTGTGCTAGTAGAGTTCATGGGACAGTTCAGTTCCTTTGACTAAGTGGACCACAGTGGGTCTAAAATTTAAAATTTAAGTACCCCTGTGATTTTACTTGCTGAGCAATCCACTAACTCCTTTATAGTAAATAAACATTAATACTCTCGATGATACAGTTAAGACTCATAAAATATTATAAAGGTTTTAAATTCCAAACCTGAAGTCAGTGGGAAAGGTATTCGACCTTAGATTACACAGACTTTTTGCCTCAGTTTCCAATTCCATGATCTGCCACAGATTCTCAACTAAATCTCCAAATGAAAGGATTCTGGCTCTGTTTAGAATGTGACCTAGAGGAAAGTCTCAGATTGTTTCCAGTGCTCTATCACAAAAGGAAAGAAACAAAAATAATACCTCAATCTTAGCACTCTCTAGAAAAGAATGAACAGAGCTCAACAGACAGAGAGGCCAATTAAGGGCTCCCGGTGTGGGGCACCATTTCCACCTAAACTAAAATGATGTAGATGGCAAAACCAGTGACATAAGAGACAGATAGTGCATGTCACTATATGGGATTGTGGCTAAATAAATATATATTTTATAAGTTCAGTGACTTAGATACAACTTTTACAGGCTGATTCTTAATCAGTCAAGAATATTTTAATCAGCTGATGGTCAATACTACAGCTAAAGTCAGAAATTAAGCTGATTCAGGGTTCTATTTATATAGAATTTGCAACTGGGCTTAAGAAAAAAACCACATGCTGCTTTCAATACTCAGTGATGATAAAAATATACGCCACAGAAAGTAAAACGTAGACTCAACTTAAGTTGATAAAGTATAAGAATATGAAAAAAATATTTTGGTGGAAATCAGATGCTTCCTATTTCTATCAGAACATGAAAATGTCCCTTCTCAAAACTCAGATTTACTGTTATCTTCAAAGACTTGAGTTACTTTTTAAAAATACAATAAAACTAAATAAAATGTATAATGATTCAGAAGAAATGTAACACCATTGTCATAGTTGTGGTAGAGACACCATAGTCAAGGCAACATATATGAAAAAGCATTTAGTTGGGGTTTGCTTACAGTTTTAGAGGATGAGTCTAAGACCGACATGGCAGGGAGCATGACAGAAGGCAGTCAGTCAAAGCTGTCTCAGAGCTTACATGATCCACAGCCATGAGGCAGAACAAGGGAGAAGCAAGCTAGGAATAGCAAGGTTTTAATCCTCAAATTCCACTCCCAGTGACATACCACCTCCAATAACTCCTGATAATTTTCAAACAGGTCCACTAACTGCAAAGCAACATTTCAAATATAGAACCCCCTATGGGACTGTTCTCATTCTAACCATTACCTCATCAGTTTTTCATAGGTGACATGATTCCTATGACAAAAAAATCAATTACAGATTCTGAACCACTGCATTATGTGTTAAAATTACAAAACACAATCTTATGATAGAACTTTAATCACTTTCACCATGGCAACAATTGTCAATTGGAATTTAGAATCAAACAATACAATAACATATAACAAACAATACAAGTTTTATGATCATATACATAAAATGAAACTCTTAGGCATAAAGTAAGTAGAGATCTTCAAGAAGGAATCTACAGAAGTATGAAAGGATAAAAGAAGGTATAAATAGATACTGACATGGATGACTGGATGTTATTAAAATGTTACATTAAATGAAATCAGATACTTTCAGCCTAGTGATGATTAGAGTGTTAACACTTGGTAGATACATGAAAAGAATCATCCTCTTTTTTACTTTTTCCCTAGTTATCTGAAAAATACAAAAGTTACCACAATAGATGCACTATAAGATATAGCTTCAGAAAGTTGAACTCCTAGCAGGGAACTCCTTTGACAAAACCAATTTTCCTATTTTTCTTTGGGCCTTCAGAAAAAAATTCTTCACCCAAATTCAGTTAGAAGCAAGCAGAAGAAAATTGTCATCCAGTACCTTAGGTTGGGATAGGTGGTTCTGGTTATTTTATGAATTATAGATATGTTGTCATTTTAAGGAATAATTTACAAATGTAGTTTTGGACATGGAGGAGAATAGAGAGCTTAGATTCAGAGATTTCTAACTTTCCTTTCCTCTTCTCTATCCTTTCTTCTTAGATCAAGGAAAGAGAGGTAGAAGAGAAAAGGGGGGATATAGTAATATCAGAAATTAGAGGACTAGACAAATAGGGATAGGTTTTCAAACTTATTCTTAAAACATTGTATAGCCATATCTTACATCGGTAGAAATCTTCACAGTTAATACAAATTGAACTTATAATTTTACATTGGTTCAGAATTTATAGATTGATACAGATTTAAGGTTTTTATTGCTGTGAATTTCCTATATTGATATAAAATTTGAGATTAATATTGTTACTCTTTGATAGGCATTTTGCCTATACAACTCATTTAAGAATACAAAATTTAGATCCAGTCCTTCTAATAACTGTCATTACAAACTTTTAGGATGATTAGTTAATACAACTTAAGGGCCAAATAGTAAAGTCATGTTTATATTAGATTCTGATTTAATTATAGTAAAGTATTTTCAATTTACTCAAATAGAAATGACTAAGAATAGTTAAGGTTTAATAGTTCAGATAAACTTTACATAATCATCAAAATTGTCAGAAGTCCACAGATACAAAATTTAAAACCATTTCATTAATAAAGATAATTTGACTAGAGTCATGTCTGCTTCTGACAGCACCACATTCTTGATTGAAAAAAGAATTAAAGCATCAATGGAGTTGCTGTAGTTGGGCAAGATAGACACTTCACAAGAATTGACTTAATTATCTACAGACAAAAATACTTTCTGGGGAGTAGTTGACTAATATTTTTGCCAAGACAGGGTAAATAGTCCATCATAATTCCGATGTACAAAGGTCTGTCAGATGATCCTCAGCCAGAGAGAAGCCTGATGCTCCAATATTTTGAGGAATAAGGGACTGTTCAGGGATTCAGTCATCTCTACAAATTTAAGTTTTGGAAGCTATTTTGTGCTTCCTATAGTTTCAGGTAATATTTAAGTCATTCTCAAATTTCTAATGGGTTGAATACTAGTTATAGTCTCATAGTCAAACTCAAATTGTTTGGCGCTGAGAGAAATGGTATAGATTTGAGGATGGTTTTCAGATGGTAATGCAAGCTAAAACCAGAACATAATCCAGGTATAGAATTAGAAGCTCTTTAAGTTAAGATAGATGGTTACACCTGTGCTGGGAGCAAAGCCCCTGCGCTGGATCCGAACCCACACAGCCAACACCCCAGTTTCACGCGACTCCCAGGTATTCTGACACATCCAGTTACACAGGTGAGACCCCCCAAACCCACCTCAATACCCAGTGTACTGGGACCCCAGTGACCCTTGGATACAACAGAAACAGAGGAAATCCAAAAAATAATGAGATCCTACTACAAAAGCCTATACTCAACAAAATTATAAAATCTAGATGAAATGGACAATTTTCTAGACAGATATCAGGTACCAAAGTTAATTTAGGATCAGATAAACCATCTAAACAATCCCATTACCCCTAAAGAAATCAAAGGTGTTATTAAAAGTCTCCCAACCAAAAATAGCACAGTACCAGATGGGTTTAGTGCAGAATTCTATCAGACCTTCAAAGAAGAGCTAGTACCAATACTCTTCAACCTATTCCACAAAATAGAAACAGAAGGAACATTACCCAAATTGTTCTATGAAGCCACAATAAAACTTATATCAAAACCTAGTAGAAACTCTCAGGACTATGTTAGGGTGATCCTAGTGATAACGGCTAGTAATAAAGGATATGGAGACTGACAGGTCATCTATAAGCAAGCAACATTCAATCGTGTGATTTAGATACTAAACCAGTTACAAGCTTTTGACCTAAAATTTATCCTGCCTGAAAGATGTGCTGGAACAGTTTAGGAATGGCCAACCAATGAATGGTCTAATTTGAGGCCCATAGCATGTGAGGGATGCCATTCCTGACACTGCATAGATGACTATGAACCACAGGCTAGGTAGCACAGAGGCCTAGGACAGAAAAATAAAACAAAGTTAGTAAAATGGTTCCTGATACTCTTGCCTATCCCAATTATCACCAGGGAGGTTTCCTCCAGGAGCTTATGGGAGAAGATGCAGAGTTCCACAGCCATGCATTAGGCAGAGAGCCCAAATTGGAGACTCCATCAGGTCTTACCTCTTGGACCTTGGGGAATCCTGTAGAGGAGAGGGAGATAGAATTGTCAAGGGTCAAGGATACCAGGATAAAATAGCCCATAGAATGAATTAAGCAGATTCACGGGGCTCAGAGACTGAAGTGACAATCGCTGAGCCTGCATGGTCTTTGCTAGGTTCTCTGCATATATATTTGTCAGCTTGATATTTTTGTAGGACTCCTAACAGAGGGAGTGGGGGTGTCTCTGACTCTTTTACCCAATCTTGTGAAGATGTTCCTCCTACTGGATTGCTTTGCCTAGCCCTGATATGAGGGTGTGCTCCTAGTCATATTATTCCGTGTTTGATAATATCTCTGGGAGGCCTGATTTTATTTTTAAGGGAACCAGAGAGGGAGTGAGTCTGGAAAAGAGGAGAGTTTATGGGGAAAGGTCTTGGAGGAGGGGAACATAGGGTAGGGTGCAAAACTGAGGTGAGGATGTGTTGTATGAAAGAAGAATAAAAAATAATTTAAATTTGTGAGAAACATTTCATAATCTAAAATATAGATAAATAGAAGTAATTTCATAAAATATGTGAAAACTCTCATAGTTTCCCTTCTGGAGAACAAGAATAATATAATGCCACTAATAAGTACTTGAGATAAATTAAAGTTGTTGTAGCAATTGGATCCCCAAGATCCAAGAGGTGGTACTTGATGTAGATCTTCAATTTGGGCTTTGTCCAATTACAGACAAGTAAAACAACAGACAACTAAAGAATGTTGAGATTCGGAAAAATAATAATCTTTCCCGCGAAGGAGCAACCTAAGTGGATATATACTACTAAATGAATAAACCCCAAATTATATATGTCTATATGTGTGTGTATGTATGTATATGTATATATAGATATATGTATAAATGTGTGTATATATCTATATATACAATACAAGTAAACATTCAAAGAGTGAAGGTTGTATTTATTTAAAAATCATTTCATCTTTTGATATTTATATGGATGATTTCAGGGCTGATTACTTCATCACAGAGTCTGTCTCCTGTGTCTGTCTCTCTATGAGCTGCACCTTTTGTAATCTTAATGTCAATTTGGAGAATAAAGTGCATATATGAAAATTTGGTATTTGAATCCTAGGAATAGATTTCCTGATGTTCATTTACTAATGAAGATAAATGATAAACAGTATTAGAGATACTAATTCTCAGTAACTCCCTTTCTAATGCTGATAATTTTATAATATATCTGGTAATTTGGATCATTAATATGTAAATGATTTTTGTATCTCTGTAGAAAGTGAGAGAGGGGGATGGAGAGAGGGAGAGAGATGGAGAGAGAGGGACAGGGAGGAAAGGAGAGAGAGAGAGAGAAAGAGGGAGAGAGAGAGGGAGAGAGATCAAATAATTATTTACTTACAAGTAATTGCTGCCCTATTTAAATGACATGATGGCAGAAACTGCCCAAAATTTTCAGAATATTTTCTACCAAGAGAGAAAGGGGATTTGTCTTCCTCAGAATCTGAAAAGACAGCATGATAGCCTTTAAATAATTCAGAGCAACTCTTTGAAATACAAACCAGAAGGGAAAATATAAATATCTAAAATGAAATGCCATAAAAGCTTTCATCTGCATTTTGGTTTAGATAATTCAGTAATGACTAGGAGAGTCTCTGTCATGATAGTTTTCCATTTTGCAGTGGCATAAATCCCAATCCCACACATACTTAGGTTTTTATAGGAATAAGAGGCACATTTATTTCCGAGGAGAGGCTAACTTGCTGCGCAGCCTCAACTTCGTCTTCTCCTGTGAGTGTTTCCATGTGAGCTGCTCTTTTCGTGATCTCAGTGTGGGTTTTTAGAATATGTTTTTGTTATAATTTGTATATATGAAAATTTCAATCCTTGGAATATTTCCTTAAGTTTATTCACTATTAATTGTAAAAGCTACATAAGCTCTTTGGAGCATGAACTGTGTAGTTCGAGGACAGAAATATTAGTTTTTTTGTTTTTTTTTTTATGTTTTCAAAGGAAGATTGAAATTAAAGGGAAGGGTTGCATTGCATTCTTACTAGAGGGCAATAAAAACAATGATGGCCTAATAAGATTGTCTAACAGAGCTAAAAGAAATAAGCTAAATAAATTCTTTCAATGACCATTTTAAATTAAGGTGTAGCACCTTGACTGTTAAAATTAAATGTCTGTACAGCTCCTTAAAAACCAGAAATGGTATATTTTGTATTATTTGTAACTGTATGAAGGAACTGAACAGACTGAAAGAAATGCAATTGGTATTTTTCTAATCCCATTCTAAAGCTGATATTAAGTAATATACAAATAACATTTTTATTTCCCCTGGATGTATGAATATTGAATTCTATATAATGGTGAACATTATAATATTCAATGGGTGTAGTGTTTTTGCCGTGATCTTAAATTATTTTTTTAATCACAATTTTCTTTCGGTGGCATTGAATTTTTCTTAAGTAATAAACATAATGGCAAATTCTGAATGAGGTTGTCCACAGTAGCATACATCTAGGATTATAGCTCTTAGGTGAAACAGAAATGAAGTTCATCAACATTTTGAGTCTATCCTGGCACACATAGTTTCAAGTCAGCCAGGGATATATTAAGACACTTTGTCACAAAAAATAAATATACACTAAGTTAGTAAAAATTTCTAATATGTTGACAATATTATATAAGACATTTTAAAGATTATATTAATGTCTTCTTATTAATAATAGTTTAAAATGCAGGAGTTTGCCCAGATTTAAGGTAAATATTGTTATACTGTTCCTGGATGAGAATAGTGGGTGAATACTCACACACATAGTTTGTCACGTGCTCATCATCTTATCTCTATATAAAACTAGACATAAAATGCTATCAAAGTTTTGGTTTCCTATTCCACATTTTATATTTCCATCTTATCTGCTGGCAAAGAAGAGAAGAAGGGAAACTATTTTTAAAAATCATAGATGACTTATCTCTGTATTTTCTACTAAAGTAAAATACATGGGACCAAGTAATTAGACAAGTGCACAAAGACTGAAAATAGAGATAAACCTGAGACTTACACTCATTATTAACACTACGCTTTAAAAGTTAGGTTGTTTTTTGTTTATTTGTTTGTTTTTGTTTTTTAAAGTAGGACATCTGGTCTACATTGAGCTCACTGTACATGCCTACATTTTGGTGTCTGTTTTCATGGCAAATATATCGTTAGAGCCAAGTGGACTTTCTCAGACTCTAGCTTTAGGACTTTCCAGTCACCATTGCTTTTAGTCCTTGCAAATGCAGAAGTGTACTGGGTTATTACCCTTATATTGGGAGCTGGTATAATAACCAAATAATCGAAATTTGTAATACCATTTCCCACTCGCTAATGCTTGATAGTATTCTCTATGCAATGAGCATTTCAATGTTCTTATGAGACATACATTTATATGGAATTGCCATGTATCTCATGATAAAGGACTCCTGATAGAGAACTTATCTTTTTAGAAAGTGAGACCTTTTTTTTTTTAAAAAAAAAAAATTCCAAGGCAGTAACTGTGGACAAGTATCTGAATATCTTTATGTAACCTAAGTCTTAGCCTACATCAAGTAAGCATCATACTACTTAACTACATAGATATGCATATATTATTGACTTTTTTCTCATGTAAAATATTACAGCAGCCACTGGCAGGTTGCTCATCCATAATGGATGACTGATCCTTTACATATGGACAGCAGTGTCATTTTAAAGAGGCATTGCTTCATTCCAGTTCTCCTCAACCTCTGACATATACTACTTTTTGTTTCCTGCTCCACAATAGTCCCCGAACCTTGGGAACAGTGTGTGATACAGATATTCTATCTGCAGCTGACTCCTCCACTGTCTTTTCTTCTTCTTCTTT
>NW_022196898.1:22378940-22392392 GCF_008632895.1 Mastomys coucha
TTAACTTGTGTCTACTGCATAATGAACTTCTCTGATGAGGTCTTGGAACTACACTAATCTACAGAGAGAGCAATTTAGAGGCAGTTTAATCCTGTGTCCACATAGAAGACTAGTGGTAGGTTTCTTTCTTGGGCCATTTGAACTTCCCATCCATATATTCTTGTTCAGGTTTGAAATATGAGGCATCTGGCTTTATTCTATAGAGTGGGCTTTAAATATAATTTTTAAAAAGCAGATAATTGCCCCAATAATATTCATGCTACTATTTTACCTATGGGTATATCATCCCATGATGGTCATTATTATAGTTCATCACTGAGACTTGTGACAACATTGTGCATCCAGCAGCCTGCCTATCAAGTTCCTGAACTATAAAAGATAATCTGCAGGCTACATTTCCCGTTCAGTACCAACTTCATTTAACCATGACCTCTGTTCACCATATGGAGTATTTTAAGCAATTCTGTCTCACTATCAAGTTCTGCTGAGAAACTAAGAGCAATGAAAATAGTTTATAGTATTTTGAGGAATGGTGGTTCTATGGGATAAATTTGACTAACAACCCAAGGGAAATTATACTAAATCTAGAACTTGGCAATTTTATTTAGCAACCTATGGCATCTGAGGTAAGCATGACTCCCTGTGTTTACAGATATAATCTGTCTTTTGGACTCGATACTCATGAACTCAAGGGAAGCTATTGTTGCTTACATGGAACAAATCTCAGCATTCTAACATGCAGTAGGAAGGGATTTACAAGGCTACAGCCACCCTTCACTAAGGATTTACGAACAATGAATTTTCTTTGGGAGGAAGATCCCCTTTTAAAAAAGAGTATTGTTCCTGATAGATGGACTATAAAAGTATCTTTTGCTGGCAAGATATAATTGTCATCTTTGAGGCTAACCCTTTCTATTTTTTCTGAACTATGACTAGCTAGTTTAACTCAGCTCTTCTGGCTCAAACTCCTCTCTAAGCTGACTGAATCAATCTGACTTCCCTTAACTTTTCACTGAATTGCTCTGCTTGGCCTCAAGCTAACTCTGGCAACTTGTTCTAATCTTCTGGCTCCTTCTAATTCTATGGCTCCTTCTAACTTCACTGTGTTTAGTTTGTTCTCTCTGCAACCCGTCTCTGTAAAACTGTCCTTGTAAAAACTGCCTCAGAACTCCACGTACTGAACTTCCACAAACTCCATTCCACTGCATTGCCTCACAACTCACCAACTAATTGAACTGACTGACTCAGAGATCTACAGACCTCTGCTGATGGAATTAAAGGCATGTAGCACCATACCTAAACCTAAGCTTTTCTTTACATGAAACTAGCTTTATACAAGGCTGGTCTTGAACTCAGTGATCTGCTTGCTCCTGACTCTTGGTATTAAAGGTGTGTCCGTATTCTAGCCAGATTACACAGTCCTAGAGGGTCTTCAGTTATGATCTTTTGCCCAAGCAATCATGTTTCTGGATTGAAATTTATCTACAATGGACCATACAATAGTAGATAACCCCATTTCCAAGAATTTACAAAAAGCAAAAATTAGAATCACTGAGTTATTAAAAAGAAAATAAAAGAGAAACATTAACTGATATAGATTTTAAAGGGTGGTACTTACTTGAAAATATGAAAAGGAGTAGGGGGTGAATATAATTAATAAATTATTAAAAATGAATTTAAATAAAAATTTAAAAGGACTTGAAGCTGAAAAGTTGATATGTTAGAGGTGTGATAGAACAGGAGAGTTGGAGTGAGGATTAGATATATTAAAGTGCACTGGGTGTATATATAAAAATTTCAAAGAAAAAACTGAAATATATGTTTTGATATGACTGTAAACTAACATAGTCACTATGGAAATCAGTGTGATTATTTCTCCAAAAACTAAAATATAGAATTCCTTGGGCTGGAAGGATGGCTCAGCGGGTAAGAGCACTGACTGCTCTTCTGAAGGTCCTGAGTTCAAATCCCAGCAACCACATGGTGGCTCACAACCATCCCTAATGAGATCTGATGCCCTCTTCTGGGATGTCTAAAGACAACTACAGTATACGTACAAATATAATAAATAAATTATTCTTTAAAAAAAGAATTCCTATATAACCTGGCTATACCACTTCTAGACAATTACCTCCAAAATGTTCTATATTCTATCACAGAGACACTGTCATATCATTGTTTACTATTGCTTTATTTGGCAGTAACAAAGGAATCAGCTTTGACATCTATAAAAAGATGAATGAATAATGAAAATAGAGTAATATAAATAATACAATTTCAAACAGCCATAAAGAAAAATAAATGTGAAAATATTAGGAAAATATATGGAAGTGGGAAATATCATAGTAGGTGAACTAAACTAAGCTCAGAAAGAGCAATAGTATATGATTTTTCACATATATAAGTCATAGATTCTAATTACAAATGTATATTCATATAGAAGTAAGTATGGATAGAGAAGGAAGGGGATCATCATTATAGGGGGTAGGGCTTTCTGCAAGCATTGGAGGTATGTATAGTATGTGATGCAGGCCAAAAATGTGGAAAGAAGAATAAATGAATGGGAGGAAAGGACAAAATGGTTCAAAGAGGGGACAGGGAGAAAAAATAAAAAAAGCAGAGATGGGAAATATCACTCTAAATTAATTATCTGAAAATAGCATGAATAATTCTCTTATTCTGTGTGCTCATATACTATATGCAATTATATATTGAAATTATATATATGTATATATAGATATGTTATAGATGAATATAATAGATCATCAGTAGTGGAATAGCAGCCTTGTGTCATTTCATGTTATATCTTTTCAGTACATAATTTGTTTTCAATTGTTACCATAAAAGTATATAAAAATAAAGTAGCTTTTAAGTAAAGACACAGAGGTCTTATACAATGACAAATATAAATGATAAATGCTACTTTATACCCATGAGGAAAAATTCTCCTACTATACTTCACAGTAGAGTGATAGTAGGGTTTCTGTAGAAAGCAACGAGGCACAGTTATGTTTCCAAAATATGAAAATACTTCCAAATAACAAATATGTAAACGATTTGTGTATGTATAGACATTCTGTGATGCAAACTTATCAAAATATGGTACTCTGTTAGCATGTTTAATTTTGTGCACTTGCAGACTTTGAAAATAAGAATACCATGTACAAAATATTAACTATACACATATATAATCAAAACAGTAATAGTACACATAAACAGCCCATGCTTTGGCTTTAAATGACAGAATTCTGAAAGGAGTGTGAATAATAAAACTCAAAGTGTCAGAAGAACAGCATACTCTGGTACTGCAGCAGGAAATTTAATTTTGGACATTTTCTGTTCTACAAAATGTTTGTAATGTGTATGCGTGTGTGTGTTCATGTGTGCATGTGTAGTGTGTGTTTTTGTACATATCTGTGTATGTATATTTATACATATATAAATATATATGAGGTATATGTATGTATTGATGTATGTACATATGCATGCAGATGTGTGAATGTGTTAATGTATGTGTCTATGTGTGAATGTATGTATTCCTTTTCCTGTGTGAGTATATGTATGTATGTATGTGTGTGTGTGGCGGAAAATTTTTGATCTCCAAAGAACTCTCTTTTCTTTCTCTACTTCTAAAGTCCTTAAAATTCTTCTGATTATCTTCAAAAAATTCTCTCAATTATTATCTCTCCATCTTGATATGTTTGGTAGAAAATCCCCAACCCTGATAACCTTTTTTTTAAACACCATATAAACTTATATGCTCACAGGTTTTAGGTTTTACCCATGTATACGGGTCATTTTTCTATTTATCACAATTAAGCATTAAAATATATCAAAGTTTAAGGCTTCTACACATAAGCCTTCTAATTTATGAGACTTTAATTGCTGTGTTTTGAATTTGCCTAAATTTATAAAGCCGTATTTCAAAGCATTAAAAACAAAGAAAGAAAAAACAAAAACCAAACCAAAACAAACAAAACAATAACAAAAACAACTGTACAGTGTTTGGATGTCTCATGGTATTTCATTATTTTTTTAAAGGTATTTCATTCTTAAATATAAAATTAGACATGGGATGTGTAACATTTCATTTCCAATTTTTCTTAGTAAATAACAGCTTGCCATTTTAAGAAAAAATCTATTTCAATAATTATCAATATTTGATGAAATCTTATTTTAAACCTATACATGGAATGGCATGCATTGAACCAAATAGCAAGAAACTTTATTTTCAATGTGTAAAATGTATGATTTCTGTATTATAATAGTACAGGATTTAGAATACTTCTTCTGTCAGCTAAACTTTATCATATGATTAATTGGATGTAGAACGTCATCATTGACAAGGTAAACACTCGTTTCTTCAATATTTACTATTTTATTTTATTTTTAATTTAGAAACATATGAATGAATATGGTTGTTTTACCAGTATGTACGTTCAGACTATAAGGGCATGGTACAGGCAGTGTACACAGCCAGGAGAGAGGGCATTAGACTCCCTGGACCTGGACACACAGTTGGTGTGAGCCTCCAAGTGAATGCTGGGATTAGACTCTTGTTCTCTTGTCTTGTGGAATAACAGTGCAGTTTTTAAAAAAGAATTATTTATTTATTTATTTATTTATTTATTTATTTATTATGAGTATACTGTCGTTGTCTTCAGACACACCAGAAGAGGGTATTAGATCCCATTACAGATGGTTGTGAGCTACCATTTGTTTGGTGGAAATTGAACTCAGGACCTCTGGAAGAGCAGTCACTGCTCTTAACTACGGAGCCATCTTTCCAGCCCACATTGGTGCACTTTTAACAATGAAGTCATCTGTCCAGGCCAATATTTATCATTATAAATGGAGAACAAGTGGGAAATAGAGTACCCCAGGGGTGTCTAAAAAAGTAATAGCCATAAGTTCAAGAAAATACTTTTTGTTTGGCCATCCCCACACTATAAGAGTACCAAAGCAAGATAGAATGCAGCCTTGCTCTTTAGATTATTGTCTTTATGGAGAAACTGTGCTGTCTGAGTTTAATAACTTCCTACTTCATATAAAATGGAGGCAAACCTACAAACCTCAAGTGTCAGAGATATTTGATTCACTCCCCAAATTGTTCTGAATACTTACCCACTGTTTAGTGTTCTTTGAAGAGTTAGGAGTACACCAGTGAAAAATTCTTTTTGCCAGACACTACACAGTTTGGAGATTGGAGAAAAGAGTATACAATAGGTAATCAAAATGTATAACTTAGGTTCTGGAGCATAGCTCAGTGGTCAGTAATATTTGGTGTTTTCATAGAGGACCTAGGATTAGAAATTGTTATCAGATACTGTGAATGGGATTTGCCTTCAGGTAACTGAGCAATGAGTTTCAACTAAGTGGAGTATTGTATTTCTACTATCAAACTACTGATAAGCAAGATATGAGTTGAAGAACAAAGTCCACAGTGATAACACAATTAATGTAGCTATTTTATTAGTCTCTTTTTCAAATTAACATAATTGTGATTGCTACATAGTTTTGAGGCTCATGCAGAAGCCTGGAAGAAGTTGAATAGGAGGGCAACACCATAGGAAGACCAGTAGTCTCAACTAAACCAGACCCCTGAGATATCTCAGACACTGAGCTGCCAACAAGGTGGCATATACTAGCTGGTAGAAGGACCCCAGACACAAATACAGAAGTAGACTACCTGATCTGGCCTCAGTGAGAGAAAAAGAGCCTAACCCTTGTGAGACTTGAGGCCCCAGGGAGTGGGGAGACATGGCTGGGTATGGTAGTCTGGGGGTGGAAACATCCACTTGGAGTCAGGGGAGAGGAGGAATGGGATGAGGAACTGTGGGAGGGTGGACTAGGAGGAGAGTAACAACTGGACAGTAAAAAAAATAGAAAAAGTAAAAAATATTAATTAATTAATGTGTGTATCAATGTATAAAACATTAAAACAGAGAATGTTAATATTTATTACAGTGGCAGGAAAGATCATGAGGAATAAAGTTATCATCTTAACCAGGTTCATGACAGGATAAAATTATGAAAAATAAAAGATAATCTGCTGCCTGAGGGCAAATTATGTGACAGAAAAGCTCATGTTTTCAAATCCTGCTTGGTATATTATACCTCAAGAAGTTCTCAACAGTAATACCCAAATGTAATGGTTGGAATTAATTGTCAATTTGACAGATTCTAGAAGAAAGCAGAAGACAATCCGCTACACATGTGAGTACAAGAAGTTTGCAAATTGCACTAATTGAATTGTGAAGGCTAGAAACTCCATGTCATCTTCTTGTCCCCAGAAGATACTAGCTAGAAGTGGCTGAAACCAGAAACAATCGATATCATCTGCATGTGACTTGTGACTCATTAGAAGGCTTTTAAATTCATGACTCTCCCTTATCTTTTTTGATAACTTTTGGTTCAAATTCAATTTTATTCACTACTAGAATGGCTACTCTAGCTTGTTCCTTGGTATCATCTACATGGAAAATAGTTTTCCAGCCCTTAACTCTTGAGGTAGTGTCTGTCCTTGACACTGAGGTCAGTTTCCTGTATGCAGCAAAAGGCAGGTCCTGTTTACATATACAGTCTGTTGGTCTATGTCTTTTTATTGGGGAATTGATTCCATTGATATTAAGAGACACTAAGGAATATCTTAATATTCTTGCTTCCTGTTATTTTTGTTGTTAGAGGTGGGATTGTGTTTGTGTGGATATCTTCTTTTGGGTTTGTTGAATGACTACTTTCTTATGTTTTCTAGGGTGTATTTTCCTTCCTTGTGATGGAGTTTTCCATCAATTATACTTTGTAGAGCTGGATTTGTGGAAAGATATTGTCTGAATTTGTTTTTGTCATGGAATATCTTATTTTCTCCATCTATGTTAATTGTGAGTTTTGCTGGGTATAGTAGCCTGGGCTAGAATTTGTGTTTTCTTAGAGTCTGTATGACATCAGCACAGGATTGTATAGCTTTCATAGTCTCTCATGAGAAATCTGGTGTAATACTGATAGGTCTGCCTTTATATGTTACTTGACCTTCTTCCCTTACTGCTTTTAATATTCTTTCTTTATTTTGTGCAATTGGTGTTTTGTCTATTATGTGATGGGATAAATTTTTTTTTGTCCAGTCTATTTGGAGTTCTGTAGACATCTTGTATGTTAATGGGCTTCTCTTTTTTAGGTGAGGGACGTTTTCTTCTAAAATTTTATTGAAGATATTTACTGGCCCTTAAAGTTGAATATCTTTGCTCTCTTATATACATATTATCCTTAGGTTTGGCCTTCTCATTGTGTCCTGGATTTCCTGGATGTTTTGGGTTAGGAACTTTTTGCATTTTGCATTTTCTTTGGCTGTTGTGTCAATGTTTTCTATGGTGTCTTCTGCTTCTGAGATTCTCTCTTCTATCTTTTGTATTCTGTTGGTGATGCTTGCATCTATGAGTATACAATTCATGACTCACATTAGAGAGTAAGATCCTATTGGGACATGCAATGTAGAAAATTATAGGCAGAACTACACCTAACTAATAGTGCAAGAATTGAAAAGTCCATACTATGCAAATAAGACATGGGTTTCGATAGGTTGGATGGAGACATTTATTTCTACAGGCTGTTTTGGAGAAGAGAATACAGAAATCCCATTTTCAACTACAACCCAAGTACTACATGTCTATATTCATATCTTGATATGAATACCTGGAATCTTTTACAATTTTATTTGTGAAATGGGCAATGGGAAATTAAATCAAGCTATTAGTCTTCACATTGTGCCAGTAAATAATGCATTTGAATTTAATAGGATTTTACTAATTAATCTTGGCCCTCAAATTTATTGTTTTTTTTTAATTGGATGTTTACATTTCAAATCATATCTCCTTTCCCATTTTCCACTCAGGGAAAAAAAAAAACACTCTTCCCTCCCCCCTCCCCCGGCTCACAAAACGACCCCCTCCCAATTCCTGTCCCTGGCATAGAACCTTCACAGGACCAAGGGCCTCTCCTCCCATTGATGACCGACTAGGCCATCCTCTGCTACATATGTAGCTGGAGCCATGAGTCCCAATATGTGTAATATTTGGTTGGTGGTTTAGTCCCTGGGAGCTCTGAGGGTACTAGTTAGTTCATATTGTTGCTCTTCCTAAGGGGCTGTAAACACTTTAGCACCTTGGGTCCTTTTTCTAGCTCCTTCATTGAGGACCCTGTGCTCAGTCTGATGAATTGCTGTAATCCTCTACTTCTGTATTAGTTGAGTACTGTGAGAGCCTCTCAAGAGACACCTATATCAGTCTCCTGTCATACAAGACTTGCTGGCATCTACAATAGTGTCTGGATTTGGTGAATGAATATGGGAAGGATTCCCAGGTGGGGAAGTCTCTGGATTATCCTTCCTTCAGTCTCTGCTCCATAGCTTGTCTCTGCAACTCCTTCCATGAGTATTTTGTTCCCCCTTCTAAGAAGGAATGAAGTATCCATACTTTGGTCTTTCTCCTTATTGAGTTTCTTGGGGTTTGTGGATATACTTGGGGTATTCTGAGCTTCTGGGCTAGTAACCACTTATCAGAGAGTGCATACCAAGTGTATTCTTTTGTGATATTCTCCAGATCCATCCATTTCCCTAAGAATTTCATAAATCCATTGTTTTTTAATAGCTGAGTAGTACTCCATTGTGTAATTGTACCACACATTTTCTGCATCTATTCCTCTGTTGAAGGACATCTGGGTTGTTTCCAGTTTCTGGGTATTATAAATAAGGCTGCTATGAACATAGTGGAGCATGTGTCCTTATTACATGTTGGACCATCTTCTGGGTTCAGGAGGGATATAACTGAGTCTTCTGGTAGTACTATGTCCAATTTCTGGAGGAACTGCCACACTGATTTCCAAGGTGGTTGTACCAGTTTGCAATCCTACCAGCAATGAAGGAGTGTTCCTCATTCTCCATAACCTCTCCAGCTGTCACCTGAGTTTTTGATCTTAGCCATTATGACTGGTATGAGGTACAATCTCAAAGTTGTTTTGATTTGCATTTCCCTGATGACTAAGGATTTGAAGATTTCTTTAGGTACTTCTCAGCCATTCAGTATTCCTCAGTTGATAATTTTTTGTTTAGCTCTGTACCCCATTTTTTAATAGGGTTATTTGGTTCTCTGGAGTCTAACTTCTTGAGTTCCTTGTATATGTTGGATACTAGCCCTATATCAGATATAGGATTGGTAAAGATCTTTTCTCAATCTGTTGGTTGCTATTATGTCCTACTGACAGTGTCCTTTGCTTTACAGAAGCTTTGTAATTTTATGAGATCCCATTTGTCAATTCTTGATCTTAGAGCATAAGGTATTGGTGTTCTGTTCAGGAAATTTTCCCCTGTGCCCATGTACTCGAGGATCTTCCCCACTTTATTTTCTTTTAGTTTCAGGGTATCTGGTTTTATGTGAAGGTACTTGATCCACTTAGACTTGTGCTTTGTACAAGGAGATAAGAATGAATTAATTTACATTTTTTCTGCATCCTAACTGCCAGTTGAGCCAGCATCATTAGTTGAAAATGCTGTCTTTTCTTCCACTAGATGGTTTTATTGCCTTTGTCAAAAATCAAGTGACCATAGGCAATTGGATTCATTTCTGGGTCTTCAAGTCTATTCGATGAATCCACCTGCTTGTCACTGTACCAATACCATGCAGTTTTTTGTTTGTTTGTTTGTTTGTTTTTTGTTTTAATCACAATTGCTATGTAGTAAAGCTTAAGGTCAGGGATAGTGATTCTACCAGAGATTCTTTTATTTTTGAGAATAGTTTTCACTATCCTAGATTTTTTGTTATTCCAGATGAATTTGCAAATTGCTCTTTCCAAGTCTATGAAGAATTGAGTTGGAATTTTAATGGGGATTACATTGGATCTGTAGATTGCTTTTGGCAAGATGGCCATTTTTACTATATTACTCCTGCCAATCTATGAGCATGGGAGATCTTTCCATCTTCTGAGATCTTCTTCAATTTCCTTCTTCAGAGACTTGAAGTTCTTGCCATACAGATCTTTTACTTGCTTAGTTAGTCACAACAAGGTATTTTATACTATTTGTGACTATTGTGAAAGGTGTTGTTTCACTAATTTCTTTCTCTGCCTGTTTATCCTTTGTATAGAGGAAGGCTATTGATTTGTTTGAGTTAATTGATTTAATTTTATATCCAGCTACTTTGCTGAAGTTATTTATCAGGTTTAGAAGTTCTCAGGTGGAATTTTTGGGGTCACTTAAGTATACTATCATATCATCAGCAAATAGTGATAATTTGACTTCTTCCTTTCCAATTCATATCCCTTTGACCTTCTTTTGTTGTCTAATTGTTCTGACTAGGACTTCAAGTACAATATTGAATAAGTAGGGAGGGAGTGGGCAGCCTTGTCTAGCTCCTGATTTTAGTGGGATTGCTTCAAGTTTCTCTCCATTTAGTTTGATGCTGGCTACTGGTTTGCTGCATATTGCTTTTACTATATTTAGGTATGGGCCTTGAATTCCTGATCTTTCTAAGACTGAAAGGCTAGAGAATCTTAGAATTTAAAATGAGGGCATTTAATAGAAATGTATGGTGTATAACCTTTACCTAAAAGGACATGGAGGGCCACTGTAGCCAGCCAGGAATGTAGACTGGCTAGTTCCAGGAACCTGGCTAACTCAGAGCCTCAGGGCTCTAGTTCCTGATACCTGCCCCTCCTGAATGATCCACAATGAGGGCGGAACTAAGAATGAAGGTCTAGTGGTTTATGAGACTCTCCACCCTGCCGACCCGACCCGTAGATGAAGATTACATTCCTAGAATGAATGTGTTCCCCTCTCTAACTGAAAACCTTGGGTTGGGTCCCTCTGAAAGTTTCCGCTGATTTTGTCATGTTTCCTTGGTAACCCTCTCCCTGCCCCCAGCTTGTGGTCTTTCCCTTAAATACTCCTCACTTCTTGTGTTCGGGGTTGAACTCCACTGGCCAGCATCGTCACGAGATTGACCCTGGGGTTGAACTCCTCTGACCGACAAGGTCATGAGATCAACCCCGGTACCGGTATCCCCAATAAACCTCATGTGATTGCAGAAATTCGGTCTCTCGTGAGTCATTGGGTGGTCGCATCATCCCGAGACTTGAGTAAGGATCTCCACAGTTCTGGGGGTCTTTCAAGACTTTTATCATGAAGGGGTGTTGGGTTTTTTTCAAATGCTTTCTCTGAATCTAATGAGATGATCATAAGGTTTTTCTTTGAGTTTGTTTAGTGAATTACACTGATTGAGTTCCATGTATTGAACCATCCTTGCATCTCTGGGATGAAGTGTACTTGATCAAGATGGATGATCATTTTGATGTGTTCTTGAAATTGTTTTTAAATAGGGACAGATTGAGTGGAAGGAGAGAGTAAAGGGAGAAATAGCTGGAATTTGGAGGCATTTGGGAGATGGTGTGGAAATCGGGTACAGTGGAAACTTCCTGAAATCTATGAAGGTATGATCCTAATGAGGATTCCCAGTAATGGGGAGATAAGGAGGGTCAACTGGCCATCACTAGTAGCATGGTGAGGCTTCCATTGGAGGGATTAGAGTACATTCAACTAAAAGTTTGGTCAAAGAGGTCCTATGCAAATACCCAAGCAACCCAGCCTATTGCTATAACAAACTGACAGAAGGCCCCATTTTTGAGGACAATATCTAGACAACTAATTGAATATGGAGAAGATGAGCTATGCAGAACTTTAAACTCTATGATCTAGTCTCTTTAATACATAGAGATATTCTGCAGTCTACTGACAGAGAAATATTGACATAAACTCAGCCACAAAACCTTTGACCTACAATCTGTCCTGCCTGTTAGATATACTAGGGCAACAGTGGCACAGAACTTGTGGAGGTAGCCAACCAGTGTCTGATTTGACATAGGTCCATTCCATGAGATATGAATTCATTCATGGCACTGCTCAGGTAACCAAGAACCAGAGACTAGATAGCCTGGAGAATGAGGGTAAAACCAACTAATCTTAAAAAATAATTAATATAAAATGATTCTTGATGACATTCTGCTACACTTGCAGATCAAAGTTTTATCCAATTATCATGATTAAAAACTTCCTGTAGTAGAAGATGAGAACAAAAGCAGAGACCAGAGCCAGACATTATGCAAAGAAAAAGTCTACATTACAGCTCTCTATCAAATCCCTCCCTCAGAACTCAGGGAATCTGGCAGAAGAAGAGGCAGAAAGATTGTAAGAGCAAGAGGGGATGAAGGTCACCAGGAGAACAAAGCCCTCTGAACAAACTAAGCAAGGCATGTACGAACTTACAGTAATTGAAGGAGCAAGTACAAGGCCTACATGGGCCAATACCAGGTCCTCTGTGTATATACCATAGCTATTAGTTTAGAATTTTTATATGACTCCTGACTGAGAAAGGGTGAGTCTCTAATTTAGGGTGATGGTCTGTTTCTGGGACTGAGACTCTATTCCTCCTGTTGGTTTGACAGGTCTAATTTGAATATGGCAGTTTTTGCTTCATATTATTATATTTTATATTGTCATGTGTGGTTGTTATCACTTACAACCCTGTTCTTTTCTAAATAGAGAGAGAGAGAGAGAGGGAGAGAGAGAGAGAGAGAGAGAGAGAGGGCACAGAGAAAGAATGGATTGGAAGGGGAGGGGTTGTGGGGAGGAATTGAAGGAATAGAGTGTGGAAAACTATAATCAGGATTTATTATATGAGAAAAAACTATTTTAAATAAAGGAAAAATCATCCTTAAAATTATTTTAAGGTTATAAAACATCTTCCATTCCTTGATTCTATTCCTAAGAAGTAATGATTACTCAGGAAACATGTGAGGTAAAAAAAGTCATAATTTCACAGGTTTTGTTTTATTTAAACAACAGAAAATTGAAACATTACCCAACTTTCCCTTCTACTGTTTTCAGATTTCTGTGATATTTTTATATTCTTTTCCACTGACTTATCTATCCTTTTAATTCAAGTCTTGGGGCAGATTACTGTAGATATCTTAAAATCTTTAAACTCAAAAATAGCATGGAGTTTGAATTTAATAATGAGTCTCTGGAACCTGAATATTTTAAAAATAAACAACACTATTTTCTCTCCTTGCATGTGAAGGAGAAACCAATATAATGACATTTGGAAATGAGTCTTTAAAGAGGGTGGAGGTCTTGTGTAAGTATTAATGCCCAGTGAAGAAGAGATGCCAAGAAGATGCTTCTGTTCTCTTCTTCACTGTCACCTGTCAATACAAAACTAAATTGCACACTGCAGGATCTGCAGGCCCCTTGTTCTTAGACTAAAATTCTGGGATTATTTGGTGGTCTTGATTAAAACACCATATTATAGTAACCCATGTTAGCTCCGAAAAATGCAAATCTATCCATTCCTTTCTCCTTGTACATAGCTCAAGTCCAAGTGGATCAGGGACCTCCACATCAAAGCAGAT
>NW_022196898.1:22393521-22400105 GCF_008632895.1 Mastomys coucha
TCAGAGCTCCCAGAGTCTCAACCACCAACCAAGGTCTGCACATGGTGGGACTGATTGTTCAGGCAGCGCGTGTATAGTGGAAGATTGCAAATTCAATCATCAATGGGAGGAGAGGACCTCGGTCCTGTGAAGGTTCTGTGCCCCAGTGTGGGGGAATGCCAGGGCCAATATGCAGTAGAGGGTGGGGTGGCAGGCATGGGGAGTGGGTAGGCAGCTGGTGTTTGTTTTTGTTGTTTTTGTTTGTTTGTTTGTTTTTTAGATGGGAAACTAGGAAGGGAGAAATTTACATGTAAATAAAGAAAATATCTAGTAAAAATTAAAAAAAAAGAAAAAAGATAAAGGAAAAAATCTTAATGTTTTTATACAACTTTTATTTTCTGTTTCATAATGACATATACATAGTACAAAATGATTAAATATTGTGATTTGTTAAATAAGTTTAGTCTACACCATTGAATGTACTATTCTATATAATTTTTAGTTACAAAAATTTTGTTAATTTAAAAATCATTTCCTGTAGTCCTATCCTAGTTATATGCATACAAGTTTACAAGTTTAGCTTTTACTTGAAAGGTATTATAATAATTCAAATCCTGTTAAACCTGATGGACAGTGGCATCCAGGCTGCGTTCATAGAACAAACTAACACTTCTTTTGATGCACACAATGGAGAAATATTTAGACAAAGGGTGTGATAATTCTGTTTTAAAGAAAGTAGGTAGTCAGGAATGATGGAAGTTGAACCATAGACCTGGTACCAAGTTCCACTTCAGGAACTCAAACTGATGGAGATCTTCATGACCAGCTGATTTGTATTGCTTCATCAAGAGTAACGTTTAAAGTTTCCAGGTTAATTGTTAGTATCTAAAAACAGAAAGTAAAGTTGAAATTAATCTCTTGAATGTAACTATATCTTTCTTGTCATTCTTTTTAAACAAACACTATTTTTTCTCAGTTTATCTCTACATAAGTAGATGTAGTTTTTCCTTATATTCATGTTGGTACTCATACATGTTCTTTGTTTTATGTGTGGTCAGGTGTGGGTTGCTTTAGCCTACAATCAGCTTTATAGTTCATTATATCAATGAATTCTGAGTGGCAAGGACTTAAAGGCAGCTAGGTAGTCACATTGTCCCACGTCATGCCACATTATGTCACTTCATATCACATATCCCATCACATTGGGTCATTTCACATTCACAGTAAATGGCATCAATCAAGCATATGTGTATTTTTTTTTCCTACTGATAAACTCATGTAGTCTTCACATACTCTAGGACACAAACTCATGGAATAGAATAGTGCAGTCCACAGTGTGCTGTATTTTCCCATGTCAGTAAACATAATCAAGATAAAGTCCCACAGACATGCCCACAGGCCAATCTAGTCTAGCCAATGTCTCAAAGAGATGCTCTTCCAGAGTATTCTAGAGTATGTCACCTTGACTATATAATAAATATATAATGCTATATATATGTATATATATATATTCTCGCACTTTCTTGAGATTATAACTTCCTATATACATATTTTTCCTCCTTCCTAACTCATATACTCCTTTTTGCAATTTTTCAAATTCATGGACTCTTTTCCAATTAGTTGTTGTTACTTATAAATAAAATCTAAATACAGAAATAAAACATTTTTATTCTGTATAATGTGATTTGTCTGTTTTCAGTGCTGACTAGTATTGGATAATCAACACATGCAACTTTGAAGTATATATTCATGCATGAGATTTATAGACAGTGACTTACAAGGAAGTGCGTATTGTTGATGTTTTAAATGAAATACTTTATAATCATTGAAGTAATTTTCCTAGCATTTAAACTTATCTATGCAAAGATTTAGAATTAATGAAACAAACCTTTTTTTGAAATACATTTTTTACATGAGATAATTGCCTTGAATAAACTTGGAATAACACTTCAGAATTCCTCACTTCACCCTGACCAGCTGTAGCTATCATTGTACACTTCATTTTTATCCTGAAGTCATGAGGCTTATTTACTATTCTTAACTATATATTTAAAAAACATAAAAAAAATGTTATCTCTTTTTAAATCTGACTAAACAAAGGGAAATACAATCCAAATTATTTTAAACTGTGATTAATAGTGAATAAAACCTGCATCGTGGAAAACCAATGCCTTTAAGGGAAAGAATTGGCCTGTCTTCTACCTCTGACAAAAGGACTAAATCAGTATAAATTTTACCAGGAATTCTGTAAGTCAGGGCATGTTTTCCAAACAACATATATTTGTGGGACTAAATTATTAATTTTGCCAAGAAAGGGCGCCAAATATTCTATACCACTCCCCTGCTTCAATACTGACATAATTGAAAAAAACTAAAAAAGAATAGTTTATAGTTGAAGTAGTAGAAGACTAGATTCTAAATTGAAGAGTAAATCTGACAGGCAGACTAGACAGTGTCAGTGCAGCTAATGCTTAGACTCAAGGAAGACTGTGGCTCTGGTGATGCTGGATACCTGGTGATGCTGGATACCTGGTGATGCTGGATACCTGGTGATGCTGAACACTAACAGCTCAGGATCCATTAGAACCTCACCTTCACCAAATCTGTCTTGATTTCAAGCTAAAGATGGGCAACCTCTAACCCTGCAAATTAAGTTGCCTTATGCTGACTGCTTCCATACAAATTTTAATTTGAAAAGCATTTTTTACTCATAGTTTCAGACATGAACCCATGGTCTTACCCAGAGGAAACACATGTAACGATACCTTAAAGATGTATTTTTAAACCCAACTTTATTGGTCATGAATTCATAAAGCATGGATGAGAAGGAACTTAAAGGTTGCATATATGTACATATTTACCAAATTTGGAGAAAAGCCTAAAATCATAGTGGTGCTGTTCTAACACAGGAATCCTAATGCCTGTCTCTGTCTCTATCCTTTCTCATGACAATATTCATTTTCCTAAACAGAGTCATGTTAATTGTGGAACAATTTCAGAGGCTTTTAATCTTAGATATACGCAATACTCAAATGTAAATTTACTATTAAAATTAGTATTTGAGGATTTGCTCCACGTGATAGCAATTAGGAATTTTAATTTAAATTAATATTGCTTATTTTGTGCAGAAGAAATTGTAAAATGACTGCCATTAAATTTATTTGTAAGACAAGTTACTAAAGATATTAACACATGAATAAATATGTGAGCATAACCAAAATAAATAACGGGCAAATACCGCACCTAATTTGTAAGTCTGTTTCTTTAGTCCTGATAATGACCATAAGGAATCATGTAGAAGCTGTTCCGAGGCATGCTTACGTAAAGCACATTTTACATCACTCACCTCCTTAGCTTCATCTTGACTAAATGAAACCTGTTGGTTCTTTCCATCATAAGTCAGGTTAACCACAGTGACACGCGTTGTTCCTTTCCCCCATACAGAGATACTTCCAAGCATCATTTCACTTTTGTTTGTATATCCATATTTCAATACGGTGCTTGTTAAAGTTGTCTATAAAGGCAAAGAAAAACAAATGAAGTCTTCATTGAAAATTCAAGTAAATAGTCAGAAATACATAGCTGTGAACTATCATGAATCTCACTGAGTAGCATATAAGTGATTCAAGTATATCATATAGTGTGTTTTGTATAGTGAACCAGGAAGAAAGCTCCATACATTATTAGTAAAATTTATTATAGAAGATATTACACACCTGATTTAAATTGAATTGTATCAAGGTATACAGATCTTTTTCATAAGTGTCTGGAGAAAGAAAAAAAAATTAAATTATTTTCTTTTCAAAGAACAATTATAAATTGTACCATACTTATTTTTCTTCTCAGGCAAAAATGATACCAATATTCTATTGATACATTTCAGGATAAAGTCAAAGATACATACAAAACACATTAAAAAGTTATATCCATGACTTTATCTAAAGACTATCTTGTCAAAATAATAATCTACCTAACCCTTACTAATAGCTTTCTATTGTATTTAATTACAATAACAGAAATAATAAAGGAGATGTGCATTGTCATTATCATAATAATCATTATTATTATGGCTATTCTCATTGTACAGTGAGGAAATTTGTCACGCAACAAAGTATGAAGAAACTTAAAAAACATTATTTTTCTTGTACTCATCAAGAACTGAGGATTTATAAGATGGTGAAAAAAGTATAGTCATATATATGGTGGATACATGGACTGGCATAGTATAGAAAACCTGATGGCTTCCAATTCCTCACCTGTCACACATGGACAAATGTGCAAGTTGTGGTCTATTTGTGTCATTACCTTTATGA
The DNA here is from genome assembly GCF_008632895.1 of Mastomys coucha. Taxonomy (NCBI): domain Eukaryota; kingdom Metazoa; phylum Chordata; class Mammalia; order Rodentia; family Muridae; genus Mastomys; species Mastomys coucha. The sequence continues at coordinate 22,397,814 of NW_022196898.1, forward strand.
AAAATAACTTGCTGAAAATTATGATGATCCCAAAACTGATATTATGCTAGGAACATTTTCTTTCTATATATTCACATAGACATGTAGATCTCCACTTATTTATGTATGCATATATGTGCTCATATATGTATTTGTGTTTATGCATTTGTGAAAAATGGATTATTCCAACTGTTTTATTTTTTGAGACAGCTTCTCCCACTAGCCTGGAGCTTGTTACATAGACCACAGACTACACTGCTTACACCTCACATGAAAGATAGGTTTGTCTCTAATTCCTTAGTCTAGGGTTGCCAGGGCACACTACCATTATTTGTGAAAAAACAAAAGCAAAGCAAAAAACAAGCAAAACCACCTAGGGGTATATGTTCTTGACATAGAAATTAGATTTTCCTGTTTTTAAGGCATGCCCTTTACTAGTTGAATTTTTTTCCCAACTCTCAGAATATGTACTCTTAATAAAACCTTTAGGTACGCCTGATGCCAATGGAGAGCAAAGCATATGTAGTGAGAGGCTTAGCTATTTATGTTGAGATACCATCATGAATACTATGAAAATAAATTTAACATTAAGAAAGTTTTTCAGGTTAAGATAAAAATAAAACAAACAACACATTGAATATTAAAAGGATAAGCAAAATCAATAGCAACACAGTGAGGAGTCTGCACTAATTTCTGGTTTTAGAGTAGGTTTCTGTATTGACTATGATACATGTAATATAGTTTACTTAGCTCATTGACCTATCAAGTCAATGCAAACATCACTATGCTAGCTTTGTAGGTATCTAAATATCTTTATAGTAAAAGAGTAAAACATTTAATTTCTAAACTTTTTATGTGTACTTTTTTCCAGCAATTACCATATTGAACACTAGATGATATGTCTAGATTTATGTTCAACTTTTAAAGTACAGTAGCTGACACAGTATATATGCATACTGTCTATCTCTCGCTATCTAGACATGATTTGCCAGCTTCCCAATAATGACCGAGAGACTTACTATTATTTATTAAGCATTAGGTGTTAAGTGGCTATCTCTCAGCTAACTTGTCTTGCTTAAATTAACTCAACTATTCTATCCCACAGCATGTCCTGTGACCCATCACCATTCTCTCATATAATCAGTGCCAGCACCACCTTCACATCCAGCTGGAGAAACACATGACATACACACACACACACACACACACACCACACCATACCACACCACACACACAAACACCTACACCTGATCCTGATCCTTTACCAGAGTTCCTAACTGCGCCCAAAAGTCCTGTCTTTCCTCTCACGTCATGCTATAGGCAGTCAGACCATTATTAAACCAATCAGTAGATGATGGTGAAGAATGTTTACAAAATACACAGGTGGATGATGATCCAAGGAAAGTAACAACACCAAAGTCCAACCTGTGCTCAACTCTCCTGAAGGTGAGAAATCAACATTTAAATAATGCAAAGACAACCTTTACAAAGTGCACAGAAAAAGAAAAGATTATCTCAACAGCTGTCATTTACATTTATCTGAGTGGAAGACTTACCTATGGACTCTCCATCATCCCAGAATAGAGTTCCTTGTGCTGTTTGGTTGTCATCTGCAGCTACGATGAGCTTCATGTAATTCTGTCGACTACAAGAGAAAGCAATACAATTCTATGTTTTCAGAGGATAGTCTATAATATCATAGTCATATAAGAATAGGAATTATGGTAGAAGTTAAGAAAACAAAAATCTAAACAGAAAATGAAGAGGTTTACTTCTATAAAATGAGGAAACTACATACTGAAAAGAAATTCATCATATTCAATGTAAAATATCTCAAATGTCATTTAGCTTGAAGGGTTCACCTACCACCATTAATCAGAAGAGGACTCATCATAATAATTGAAAACATTCGGTTTATGGCGACCCTTACTTTTATGCATCACTATTTTAATCAGTCTCTCCCCCATCCTCCTGTGCTCCCTCTTCATTCCATTCCTCTCTCATATACCGGGGTCAGACACATTTATATTCAACATTTCACAACTAAGCTGTAGTCTCAGCCTGCATAATACAATTTCTAATACATTCGGTGTAAAATGTCTTCACATGTCAACATATAAAACATTCAATTATAATTGCATGTTAAATGCCAAGAATAACAAGATAGTTCTAAGTTTATCCTTTTTAATTGATAATGTCTCTCGGCTCATGGCTGCATGGGTTTAATTAAACCCAGCTCACTCTATAACAGTGTGCGTGAAGTAACTTGGTTTGACGGCATCAAATTGTTAAAAAAAAAAAAAAAGGCATTTC
>NW_022196898.1:22400189-22517689 GCF_008632895.1 Mastomys coucha
TTTTTGTTTTTTTGAGACAAGGTTTCTCTGTATATCCCTGGAACTCACTCTGTAGACCAGGCTGGCTACCTACCTCTGCCTCCCAAGTGCTGGGCTTAAAGGCATGCGCCACCACTGCCCAGCGAGGAACTATTATTAACAATATTGTTAATGGATATTAACCTCAACCATTATTAATTGTTGACTGACTTTATTGTTAATGGATATCTTTATTTCCACAAAGTGTCAGTCAAAAAATATAGCCCAGAATGGAAATGAGAAGGTGGAGGCAATGAAACAAAATGTAAATCAAAGGGAAGTCATCAAATAATAGGGACTCTGTAAGCTTCATAAACTCAAATATCATCCAGTGATAAATAAGATAAAATGTTAGGAGATGGAAGGACTACGTTCATGTAGTATTAAATGAGTGAAGTACACTGAAAAGGCTCTGTGCCATGAAGTTCCAAAAGCATGCCACACTATGAGCTGCAAATGCTGAACGCTAACGGCTGTGATTGCTATGGGTACCATGGGATTGGTTGGATAGAAAATGAAGGCTGTTTGGAATAGTGGGTCTGTTCTATGTGATAGTATTCACTTAAAACCACAGACACTGGGTGAAAGGGAATGTCCATGCAGGTTCATCGAATATGGTGGCGCTGTTTCTGATATAGAGGTTATGAAAATGGCAAAGCCATTGAAACCTCTATCCCTCCCATTTGCTTTTCTACAATTCATATTTGTATTCTGGAGAGATTTACAAAAATACTGTTTTCAGGTCTGGGAATGTAGCTCAGTTAGTCAGCTTGCCCAGCATGCTTTCATGGTGTGAGCTCTCTCACTGCATATGCTAAGGAAGGTGGAAACTACCTGAAATCCCACCAGCACCCAGGATACAGAAACAGGAAGATCTCTTGCAACATGAGAAGTTGAAAATCTGTTTATACTATTTGAGTCCCTGCCTCAAAAAGAAAACTAAATCAGAAATGAATATTTTTAAGAAGTGTCATTAGTTCCGTGTCACAGTTAAAAACTAAAAAACTAAAAAAAAGAAAAAAAAAGAAAAAAGATGATAGCCTACCATAAGCCTCAAAAGACAAACTATTCATTTGTGAATATTAATGCATATTATATACAAATGTCAAGAAGTTTTAGTTTGCACTTCATGGGGAAGCCTTACTTCTAAAGGCACTTATCACTGGAAGACAATGTTCTATGAGTCATCAATCTTTATGCATATTGCATATGGAGAGATAATAGCAGTTTTCTTTTGAAATTACATTTTAAAGAAAATTTTAGGTAGGTGATGTTGAAAGACAGCATCAGTCGCTATCATGATTATTATATTTACTGTTCATTATAGTGAATGTTCCCCTTAAAACAAAGGATGGACAGGATTGTGTGCATCTCAGAACAAAATATGCAACTCCCCAGATCAGTGGATACTCAACTGACTCAAAGCTTTAAGGGTGACGTCCACCAGGATAGCTTTCATCATCCCAGTTGAAATAGGAAGCAGGGAAAGCTGAAGTTCATCAATAGCCTCATTTTCTGGCATACCTTCTGTTTATAACTACACATCTGTGTTACTACAGAAGGATTATGGGAAAAAGCTCAGACATTTCTAACTTCTGACTTTTAGAGCTAGATACCTTACAAAATGCAATTACAGTCCTAAAAACAGTTTACTCACCTGTGATATGTGTTCTGTGCCGGTTCTTTACATGGGAGAATATAACCTCCCCGGACATGTAGATTTATTGTATCATAAGGAGCTGAAAACATTTGAAGTTTTCCTCTGACCTTTATGTCTTCCCCCTAGTAATGAGAAGAAAGGGGTGTGATAAATGACATAATCATTAATTTAAGATGTAAAAAAACACATTTATGAAATCAAATGTCACAATTTTCTACTGAAAAAAATGAACAAAACACACATTTTTAAAAAACCTTCTGATTTAATGTGTATCCTAAAGTCCTGGTTACACTTTCATTTCCAGATGTTATTTGATTTCAGATTTCCTATACATAGAAAGTGTAGATTTCACAAGCTCACAAAGAATGGAGAACTCCATTATTCTTAATGATCATTTTTGTATAGCCAAAAGAGGCAACAGAACTTTAGTCATATGGTATTCATTTCTGTGGCTATTTGCCAAAATAAATCAAGTGTACCATGGTATGTTAGTTTATTTCAAATATAATTAATTGCATATAAACAATTCAAAATTTTTAAATGAAAAAATACACAGATATATAAATTATAGGAATGTGTGTGTATGTGTATGTTTAGTTAACTTCACAAAATCCTTCCAAAACTTACTGTATGGTAGTCAAACCATCTAGCTTTGGGAACATAACCACTCACACTGGTCCAGAACTGGAATTGAAAAAGAAAGTCGGTGAAATAATCTGAAATAAAATCCTATCATTTTGATAATACAACACATGATCATACTTACAGGTTCAATGACAGGAGTTACCATAAAAGCTGGACCCCACAGGAACTGCCTGTATATTTCCCAGGTTTCCTTTTCTTCAAAGAACCTTGACAAAAGAATCACAAATAATTCAACTAAACTGAAGCATTTAATTTCTTCTGAACAATATAAAATGTTTAGTGAGATCCTAGTTTGCTGTAATTTTTCTTGTTTTTGTTTTGTTTTGTTTTTTATTTTTTTATTTTTATTTTTTAGATTTAATTGAAAACCATGCTCAAAAATATTTAGAACAGAAGGCACTTTTATTACTTGGAAAGCAATGTTGAGCAGTACAGACTTTATGAGTAAAACCAAAATCCAGGACAGCTCCAGAGAAGCAACCTCCAGATGCTCCAATCTCCTGTCACAGATATAGATACTTCTACTGAGCCTGATCCTCCTGACCTGTCCTAAGATGGCTCCACAGACCCTGGACAGCAGGAAACAGCCAACTCTCCTAAGACTGGACAAACATCCCCCATACCCATCCTTCTAGGTTCCTTTGAGACAAGTCTGCCCCAAAGCCAGCCAGAAGTAATCAGATATTACAACTACCTTATTCTCTGTCACCTCTTTTTATTTTTTTCCTTTTAAATTAAACTAAAACAGGGGGATGTTAGCATTCTGTATAAACTCTACCCCCAGTTACCTTGCAACACAAGGTAGCCCTGACCCACTATAAAAGGGCTGCTGGTCCTCTCGCACCTCTCTTATTCTTCTCTTTCTTCTTTCTTGCACTTGTTCTTCACTTCCCATTCCCTTCCCGGCCCCTCTCTCTATGTGCTCATGATCAGTCTCTATTTCTTTACTCTCTGCCTCTCTCTGTCTTTCTCTGCCTCTACTACCCTCCCCATGCCCTGAACAAACTCTATTCTATACTAAAAAAACAAAAACAAACAAAAATAAAAAAGATTGTTAAATATTTGTACAATTTAATAACAAGTCACTATGGAGGAGAGTTTATAGAAGAGAGTTAATACAGGTACTCAAATATTAACTTTGTCTAATAAATAACAAAACGAAAGCAGCAATGAGAGACAGCTGGCAAAAAGATTATAAAACTTTCACTGAAGAATTTTTAAGACAAGATGTGTAGGTTTATATCTATAATCTGAGGAAAGATGACTGCCAGGAGATGAAGAAAAATCACTGGGGTGGGAGAGAGTGAGGAGAGGGGAAAGATTGTTTATCTCAAAGCTCTTCTTTTTTTTTTCTTTTTTAGATATTTTCTTTATTTACATGTAAATTTCTCCATTCCCAGTTTCCCCTCCAGAAAACAAAGAAACAAACAAAAACAACAAAAACAAGCCCCTGTTGCCTCCCCCTTTCCCATGCCTGCCACCCCGCCCTCTCCCACTGGCCCTGTGAAGGTTCAAAGCTCTTCTTATTGGCTGACACACCATTATGTCATCAAAGATTCTTGCATATGTAAGTTGGTTTCTAATACTGAAAATAAATGATCATAGGAAAAAAATTAGGAAATTAGCCAATGTTATGCTGTTGAAATTGAACATTAGGTTTAGTTTTGCTTTTATTTCATTAGCAACCAAGCATAGTGGTAAACTGGCTGCTGGGGTTTAGTCCTATCTGAACTTGCTGTGAAACAACGGCTGAAGCACTCTTGACAAAAGAACTGTTCAGAATCCATAATCAAAGCCTCAAATGTTAGAACTGCAAACAGATTAGCCTTATAAGGAGTGTTAGTAGATGGTGAGAGGAACAGTGGGGCAGCGGCAGGCAGGTGAGTTAAGAACACAACCTCCATGTTCCTCGAATGGAGGTGTACCTTTTCTTGCTACAAATTTTATTTGTTTTTTCTAAATATACTTTCCTTGAGATTTTATTTTGTGTTTTAGTCATATTCGCAACTGCTAATTGCTTCTAATTATCACATCCTTTTATTGCACTCCCAACCCTTTCTCCACTTTATTATAAAATCCCATTGTGTCCAAATACTGCTGCCTATATAGTGTGCCTATGACTATCCCCTAGAGCATGTTTAACCCACCAGAAGCTAGGCACATAAACCTGACTCTCCATCTGCTACAACTCATCTCTTACTAAGAGTTCCTCAGACAGGAGCAGGATTTCCTGTCTATTTTCCCATCTAATGTTTGGATTTTTGGCTGGAGTGAGCTTGCAGAAACTTTTTTCCCCCCAGAGTAATTTATTCAGTTTTCAAAATGTAGGTACAGATAAACGTGTTATAATTGGGTGCAAAGTATGCTGGCATAAAGTTCATGTGTTAATTTCAGGTTTTTAAATTGTGCAAACTGTTTTCAGTGGGGAGATGATACTTCATTCTGCTCCCACAGTGAATCAAGTCAGTCTACACTGCATAGCTAAGCCATTGAGGTTTTTTTTTTTTAATTTTTTATTAGATATTTTCTTTATTTACATTTCAAATGATATCTCCTTTCCCGGTTTCCCCTCCAAAAAAACCAACCAAACAAAAAACCCTGTCCCATCTCCTCTCTCCTTTTTCTCTAACCTACCCTCTCCTGCTTCCTAGCCCTGGCATTCCCTTACTGAGGTATAGAACCTTCACAGGACCAAGGGCCTCTCCTCCCACTGATGAGTGAGGTAACCCAATCACAAAAGAACACACATGGTATGCACTCACTGATAAGTGGATAGATATTAGCTCAGAAGCTCGGAATACCCAAAGTACAATCCATAAACCACAAGAAACTCAAGAAGGAGAAAGACCAAAGTGTGGATACTTTTATCCTTCTTAGAAGAGGGAAAAAAATACCCATGGAAGGAGTTGTAGAGACAAACTATGAAGCAGAGACTGAGGAAGGATAATCCAGAGACTTCCCCACCTGGAAATCCTTCCCATATTCAATCATCAAATCCAGACATTATTGTGGATGCCAGCAAGTGCTGGCTGATAGGAGCCTGATATTGCTGTCCCCTGAGTGGCTCTGCCAGTGCCCGACTAACACAGAAGTAGAGGCTCACAGCCGTCCATTGGAATGAGCACAGGGTTCCCAGTGAAGGAGCTAGGGAAAGGACCCAAGGAGCTGAAGGGCTTGCAGCCCCTTAGGACGAACAACAATATGAACTAACTAGTACCCTCAGAGCTCCCTGGGACTAAACCACCAACCAAAGAGTATACACATGGTGGGACTCATGGCTCCAGCTGCAGAATCTTTTGAGAACACTGTCTGAGCAGTGTTCTGTGAACTGTGAGTTCCTATGTACAGCTTCCCTGTTGTGTGTGGAAAACCCTGTTCTCCTGTGGCCATCTACAGTCTCCCTGGCTCTGACAATCTTTCTACCTATCACACAATAATTGCTGAGCTTTAAGAGGTAGAGGTATCCCATTTAGGGCTGGGTATACTGCAGTTTCTTAGTTGCTACGTCTTTTAATCTTCAATCCAACGTGAAGGCATACAACTGAAATTTATGATTTTAATCATTTTGAGTATTAGCTCTTAAGTTATAAGAGACAGTTGTGACTTTTTATTAGTTTATCATTAGTGAAATCTGGAGGCCACCTTATTTAATTACTCAGAACAGGAGATTTGAGATGCAAACTGCCTCATGAATAAGTTAAAGAGATTATTTTAAAGTATTATTTGTTTAACAATTAGGGGATTTTATATGCTAACTGAATACATATGTAGACTTATTAGAATTAATTATGTAAACTCTTTATTAGCTCAAAGTATATAATAAAGCATCTATGAATTATTTTACTATAGTCAATAATAGATTAGTCAAATGCTACTCATTTAAGAAAAAAATTAATTCACACTTACTCATGCATTAGAGGTCTGATGACCGTTCCACCATGAACATGGGCTTCATGCATCTGTGTGTAGAAATAGGGCAGCAAAGTGTATCTGATTTCTAAAACTTTCCTTGACATTTCAGCAAAAGTTTCATTCCAGGAAACAGGATCTTGCCTCTGAAACAAAGCACAATGCAACAGTACATTATTAGAGAATAAAAGTAGCACATTATTAATAATGTTATGTTCTATATACTATCTTTATGAAAATCTCCAATTCTGTTTTATATGAGAAATGAAAGTGGTAGAATATTACTATTTTAATAAGATAATGAAAATTAAGTCCGAAGCTTGATTTGATGTAGGTAAACCATACAAAGTATAGTTCATATTTTAAAAGATGATAAATATATTGTCAGCTATGGTCGTACTCAATTTTGATATGTGAAATCTAGAAAAGAAATGATATGGTTTGTTAGACAAATGTGGCCTGAAATACCAAGAGATAAGTGGAGATCACCGTATTAGCCTCACACATCACCATAAAGTCTCAAGTGAAATGAACATATTAATATACTATAAATATCACAGGAAGAATGTGCACACTAATCTTGAATGTATTTCAGTCTCCTTTGGAATATCCACTTCATGTCAAAGGAATATTATCAATGGTGCAATACTACTTCATAAATATCCTCACCTGTATTCTCCATAACTCATAATTATTTGACTTTAACACATTTTAAATATAAATTGATATAAATAAATCATATTATAATATAATGAAACATTAGAATATAGTCTAAATATTTAAGCATATATATATATATATATATATATATATATATATACTCCATAAATATTCCTTAAACCACTCCCTATCCACACAATTCTTAATACCTGTCCTTTTTCTCCAGTGTGGTAATATCCTAAATTAGTAACAGATTTCTATCAAATGCTCATAGTTCTTGAAAATTTCTCCATAGTTTGTTTGTCTTTAAAACAACTTCAAAGTGTAGTCCTAACTTGCTTTGTATCCTTGTAATTTGATTATTAAGAAAATAAATCCACTCCCCCTAGTTAAAGCAAAACTTGAATAGTACAAAATTTCCTCAACACATCTGTTAAGTCATAAATGTGCTACTATTATGTCTTTCTGATACTTTCTATTGTTAACCTTGGACTGACAAGCTTTCTGATCAATTCTTTTCTCTGCAAATTAAAAGTTTATCACCAGATAGTGTACAGTAGCATATTGCCTCTTACTGTTCACAGTCTTCCATTAAATTACTCACTGTCTAACATAACACTAAAAATTCTATACAAACAAATTAATAACTCTCAGACATTGCCACTACACAGAAATCTGCTCCTACTAATCATGCTATATTTTCTTGTTTCTCAATTTCTAAACTTGCTTTTTCAATATTTGCTTTTAGATCTTCCTATTTCATCCATTATTGCAAATGTGTCATACTTCTAATCAATTTAGTTTCAAGTTGAAATTTTTGTTGTAACTCTGTCCCAGTTTGAAATGCATTCTATGCTAAGATATTTTTTCCCCTAACTCTTGCAAAATCATAGTGTATATGTTCTGTAAGCAAGCCATGTTTTCTGGGTACAATTCAGTCCATACTTACTACAACTTCATAAATATTAAAAGATTTGACGTATTCATTTATAACATTGTCAAGTAAAATATAATTGAAGTGTCAACAAACAATATAAGGCTGCATAGGGAAAAATACATTCAACAAAATTGACATAAATGTAGTAATTACATACTCTAGTAAATTGAATGTTGTGATTTCTTGCATATGGATAAAAGGCTCCAACTTGCATCCAACGAGCACAGAGTTGGTATTCTGAATCGTTAAAGAAACCACAGATATCTGCTCCAACCTAAAAGATAGTTATATTTAATGCATATCAAGGACTGTTTCTAAATATGTATAGACTGCAAATATAAATTAAACAGATCTACTTACATATGGTATCCCAAAAAGATTAAATTCCAGCATACCTAAAAATTAGAATAAAATGTTCCATTGATATTTTCATTTATTTTAGTATTTTACCTTTATTACAAAGATGGTCTCTTTGTATATCGATTTTTAGAAGTGAAATATTTTGGTGTTAGTAAATTATTTTCTTACAAAACTTAGAATAGTTGTTATTGTACTTATGAGTGTAATGATATTCTTAAAAATAAGAGATCACATGTGTTAAGATAATAGGACTATAACATAATTTAAGCACAAATAAGCTCTCATCATAACAGTGGCACAAGACTACGTAGCAGTGCTTTGTTTTCATTTTATTTCTTAAAATAAATGTTTTTTTGCTAGTCTTTATCCATTTGTTTTGCCGTATGGAACGAACAAAACTGCTTTTATTAAGTAATACAATGAATGAGAACTTCAACAAAATTTAATACATATAATTTCTCATCTCTTTGGTAAAGATATTCTAAGTGTGGTTTGAAGGAATCTATCATTACACAATAATGTTTAATTCTAGAATCAAAAGAGTAATTGTCTATTCATGGTTTGAAATGTACAGCCTTTTGCCATATATTTAGTGTCAGTGAATACTTTAGTTTTATGTTTTTTTTCTTTACCATCTCTCAGTAAGTTGTATTCTCTAGCAGATAATATGTACTAATTTCTTTCTTTGCTTTAGAATAGTGTCTCTTCAAGCTATTGCAAGTTGGGCCTGGAAGCAATCCAAATGGTTAAAGATATTTCTATTGAAATAAACTAGCTGAGTGTCATCAGTCATTTACTGCTCTAGAGTATCTTTGATTATATCTGCCTGACTAGAGAAATTCAGTGGTGTCCTAGTTCATAAAAATTACGTTTATATTTTAATTCTTACAATTTAGTGATGATATTTACCTAGTACAAGACAAAATAAATATTTTCTTGAAAAGTATAAAACATACTGATAGAAGATAAATATCACATACCAATGAGTGATTTTTCCAAATTCTCCCAGTTTGCATAATTGTCTCCAAGCCAATGTCCCCCCCATCGACCAGCTGTGGGATATGTGGACCGAGAAATGACTATCCCTCTAAGACCAGTGGTGTTCTGTAATGCACTGTAAAATGCAGACATATGTTCCATATTTACATCATTGATTTTCCTTAAATATTTCCTTTTTTGTTTACTTTTTAAAAAAGAGTTTCTTTTTGTAATCCTCACTGCTCAGGAACTTGCATTATATATCAGAATGGTCTCAAACTCAGATATCTGCTTTCCAGGTGCTGGAATTAGAAACTTGTGTCATGACACAACCTTATGAAAACATACTATTTATTTGCTTTATAGTACAGGTTTCCTGTTACAGGTAACACTTCACTCAAGATATACTAAAACCCTTCCAGGCATGACAGGCATTTTTTTTTTTCTCTTCTAACATTTACTAGAGTGACATGTACATTTAACATGAAAATTTTCTTTTTAAAATTTCAACCAATGTGAATTAACTATAAATGACATTAAATAAGCTAATAATCAAATAGAGCATATAAGTCTAAATGTATGACTCAATGTAGCTTACCTTCTCAGTTATAACATCCATATTTTTGTACATATGACTCTGAAGAATATAGTTGCTAAAGCACTCTTTGCATAACAGATTAGAGAGAATGGGAAACTTTAATGGTTTACTTGTTTTTTTAAAAAAGCAATCATTGTACTTTAGTTCTACAATTTATCGCTAGTCAGATCTCATCAAAAAATGGATTTTACAAATGCGTTTATAATTATTCTTCTCTTTCTCTTCTATCCTTAGAGAGTAGTGTTAATGACTTTGACTATTAAAATATATTTCAGCTTAAAACATATGCAAAGATACATTAATTTGCACTATCTGTATCTTTTTTCACTTTTCATTTTTCATCTTTCAACATGCAAGTACTTACTTATCTCTGTCTCTGATAAGCATATATATATATGTATATATGACATATACATACATATGACATATATATATATTAGCATATATGTATATATAGCATATACATACATGGGATACACATATATGTGACATATCACATATACTAGCACACACACACACACACACACACACACATATATATATATATATATATATATATATATATGAATGACACAGACATGGACATATAACATTAAAATGGCCTAAAATTCTTTGGACTAACATGAAAAAATAAAAAAACCAATAATATCATTATAATGATAAGTAGACTGGCAGATTTCTTACCTGATTGAGACAAATGAATTTTTATTTTTAATTTATGAAAGAAGTAATTTACAAAGAACAATTGAAATGGAAAGAAATTTCTCAAGACTCAAGTATGAAAGCTTGAAGCTATTATCATCAATATAAATTGAACCAGCAAAGCAGAGGAGAAAAGTAGAAACATCACTTACTCCAGAGTGGGTTTTATTTGTGACCATCCATATAAATTGTGTACATCATAATGCAAAACTGATGATCCATCACTAAGGATATGTTCTGTTTCCATGCACATGGTTCGGAAATGTAACCCCTCACCTCTTTTAGTGAGTTCTGGGAAAAATCAGAGAAAATATAGTAATACTTTGAAGACCATGACTTGAAATATGCAGCTTATAACTACATATGCATTAATTTAAATTTTCAGATTTGTTTTATTAATGACATAAAAGTTTCTCATGAAGTACAAAATAATGTTTAAATTCATGATTAAAATGGATACTAATGAACACGGGCTCAGTATCACAATGATCGCTCAAAACATTCAACAATTTGTTATGGTAAATATGTGAAAAATCTGTTCTTAAAAATATTCTGAAACATTATACACCTCAGTTAGCTATATTCACCTAATGTGCCATAGTAAACGCATATACTTTGTACCAAATGTTAAAATTCGATCCAGTCATGTGTTCTTAGGGTAAAGAAATTATGAGATTTTAATTAATGATTTTAATCATTTGTACACTTTGTATATACCAATGTTAATTATCTGTAGTGATCTGTAGAATAGTACATGAAACTTTAAAAATACCTAAAATATAAGTACACTGTTAGTTGCCTACGATTGTTAAAATTTTCTTTTGATTTCTTATGTATGTGCACATGTCTATGAGTACGTGCTCATGGAGGCCAAAAGTAGTGTTGGATTCTCTGGACCTGGGTTATTACAGTGTTTAGCTATTGCAGGAGAGTGCTAAGAACCAAACTTTGGTTCTCTGAAAGAGCAGTAGGCACTCTACCATTAACTCATCTCCCCATTGCTAAAAATTCTATTGCTTTTTATTCACTCAAATAACAAATATAGATTGATTACATTGTTATTAAAATAATCAACTTGGAGCACAAGTCTCAGAACCAAAGCTGCTCTTGTCTTCAACAAACTTTGTGTTTGCTACCTCCTTTCAGACATTCTCTGTCACCAAACCACAAGTGGCAGAAAATGACAACTTTCTTCCATTTTCCCCTTTCCAGGAAAAATTGCTAAGCAATTTTTAATGATGAAAGGAATTAAGTAATTCAATTTAGAAAATTCTTCTAAAACCATAACAAAAAGTTGAGTTAAGTTAGAATTATGTGTACAGAAATTTACTTTTACTTTTATCTTCAAAAAAGTATTGAGTTCTTGGATATTGGACATGTGTTTGGACATGTTTGTCTGTGTGACTGACCATTGAAATTTTAGGATAAATTTATAATTACTATAACTTGAGGTCTGCATAAACAATAAGCAATACTAATGATACAATATTATAAAAAAGTATAGAATTCAAATTGTACCTGGGAAATAAGGTGGATAATTTAGTATATCATTTCTACATTTATTTGTAACTGTTCCATTTACAAAGCTGGAAGGCTCATTCATATCCTTAAAGAGAAAACAACAAGTTGAATAGAATAATTTGGTAGCACCAGTTTCTAATTCCAGAACTCAGGAGACTGACTCGGTACTGTCATTATCGTTAGGCAGTGGGTGCTATCTGGGAAGTAGAGAGTACTATAGTAATTAATTTGGAGTGTTCGAGTAAAAATAAGTTAAAGGGTTTTGAATTTCCTTTTGTTTTCTCCATATTTCAAAATTATAAAACATTTCATTAAAATGCCTTGTTTAGCTCAGAATTTTCAAAGGGACTTCTATAATTTATGCCTCATTAGAGAAACAGAAAGTACTGTATTTTTCATATAGATTTATGCAAATAAGACTGAATTGAATATTATGCTCCTATGATATAATTTATGATTATATGTGTCTTATAACCTCCACTCCCTCTAACCCTACTTCAAACTGACAAAAATTGTTTTATGTTTGAAAACACAAGATGTGTAGTTTACAATGTAAACAACGTCAAAGGGAATCTTTATACTGAATTTCAGCCATAGGGCCAATAAGCGACAAGTAGCCCCTCTACTCAGCACATGGATTAGAGTCTCTGTAATCAAGCAAAATGGACAGATACTTTAATAACTCTCATGAAATAATTTACACCCCTTGAGAAAAAAATTATCTTTTCTGATCCACATTTAGTACTCAGGGACATGTTTATGAAGTATTTCTTACACTTCAAATGTTTGAATATCAAATAAACAATTTTGAATCATATATTATGTATCATGGGATTTTGTAGCCTATAGGTATGTTCATACATTAAATTTCCTTAGTTAAAGTATAAGTAAATGCTATTATCCATGTTCAAGGTATTGCAACAATCAATCCCAATCAAAAAAGCTGGACAAGCACTTTGTACATTCTCCTGCATTAAATATTTACCTATAGAAATGCAGATTCCTTTTATCTCAAAACTACACTGATAAAATTTGTAACAAGATCATAAAGTTTCTTCTAAGATAAAGAAGACTTCTGAGAGACATTACCTCTGTTAATATTTGAGTATTCCATTTTTGCACTAAGTAAAATAAAGTGAGTGGTTAATGTATTTTTCATAATTAAAAACAGTGGCTACTTTGGCTACTTTCTCAAGTGGAAAAACCCAGGAAGTAACAGTCATACATATATATTGAAAACTGAAAGGTCTATTCTAGGCTCTTTTGTATAACAAAATGTTCAGCAACAAAGGAGTGAGCTAAGCGACCAGGCTACATAGGCATTACTATATTTGCAAGACAACTACAGAATAAATAAAAGAAAAACACATCTTAAAATCTCACGTACAATCCACAAGCCATCAAACTTCATTTTTTCGTTGTAGAAATCATAAACTTCTCTTGCCCACCACTCTGATGTGGAATTCCTAAAGAAGTCTGGAAATGCTACATGTGCTCTGGAAGCCTAAACAAAAGAAAACGGAGATGCATGCTCTTATTGAAAAAGTCCTCAGAGAACATGTATATATGACCAGAACTTCGTTTTTAGATTCTCTAATGACACATGAGTAATGATTAATCTAGTTTCTCTCCAACATCCCATGGCAATGAAGACAGGGATGAAAGTTCAAAGAGGAGGAAAGTGTTCCTCCCAGTCTCAAGTTGGTGATGAGAGAACAGCTCATGGATCTTGTGTAAAACAGGCTACACAATTCCATTAATCCGAGGAGGCTGATGACTACAAGGACTTTTTTTTTTTTTTTTGATAAAATAGAGCAGCTTCATATATGAATCACAGGGGTTGTGTAAGCTCAAGCCACATGAAATCCAAACAGAAATAGGAAGTGTGCACAAAACCGCAACCCGCAAATTGAGGAGGTTTTGGCTATTGAGGTTTACTGGGAGAAGGAGAACCAGGTAAAAACTCTGACTTTTGGGACAGCTTGTGTCTTAAAACCTATTTTCTATAAGATAAGCATGATAATACTTTGCTTTTAATCACCACAGAATCTAGGAGTAGTATGCTGAGTGATACAGGGTAATCAGAGGAAAGTAAAGTAAAGTAACATTATAATAACATCTCATGTTAAGTCAATGAAAAAAAAAGAACTCAAAAGAAAAGGATGTGGATTGATCCTAAGTATGGTCGTGGAGAAAGTTTATTTTAGATTATGGGAGAGCATAGCCACAGACAGGGGAATCCTGGAGAGTATGGAGTGGACATGATCATGAGCTATGTGAGGAGAAGGGTGGGGAAAATGGGAGGTAAAGGAGAGTCAGGGAGCAGTTACAGCAGGTTACATAAACAAAGAAAGCTAGGGAAAAGGCAGCCCAGCTTCTGGGTTGGAAAAGTCCAGGGTTGGGTGTGGGTTATACCAGCTAGAGGGCCCTGTAAGCAGTGAGAAGAGATTCCAGCTAGAGCCTGGTGAGTTAGGCTCACTTTGATATGTTAAATAGTTGTCTTAACCTTTTGACCTGAGTTTGAAACCCAACATTAAATTAAAACCAGAAGCTAATAGAAAAGAAAGTGTGGAAGAGCCTCGAGCACATAGGCACGGGAGAAAATTTCCTGAACAGAACACCAATGGCTTGTGCTGTAAGACCAAGACTTGACAAATGGGACCTCATTAAATTTCAAAGCTTCTGTAAGGCAAAAGCTCAGGTGACAGCAGATGCTGGCAAGATTGTGGAGAAAGAGGAACACTCATCCATTGCTGGTGGGATTGTAAACTGGTACGAACACTCTGGAAATAAGTTTAGCGGTTCATCAGAAAATTGGACATAGTACTACCTGAGGACTCAGCTATAACACTTTTGGGTATATACCCAGAAGATGCTCCACCATGTAATAAGGACACATGTTCCACTATGTTCATAGGAGCCTTATTTATAATAGCCAGAAACTGGAAACAACCCAGGTGTTCCTCAACAGAAGAATGGATACAGAAAATGTGGTACATCTACACAATGGAGTACTACTCAGCTATTAAAAATGAATTCATGAAGTTCTTAGGCAAATGGATAGAACTAGAAAATATCATCCTGAGTGAGGTAACCCAGTCACAAAAGAACACACATGGTATACACTCACTGATAAGTGGATATTAGGCCAGAAGTAGGGAATACCCAAGATACAATTCACAGACCACATGAAGCTCAAGAAGAAAGAAGACCAAAATGTGGATACTTAAGTCCTTCTTAGAAGGGGGAACAAAATGCATTGGGAGGAGATACAGAGACAAAGTTTGGGGCAGAAACTGAAGAAAAGGCCATCCAGTGATTTTCCCACCTATGGATCCATCCCATATCCAGTCCTCAAATCCAGACACTATTGTGGATGCCAACAAGTGCTTACTGACAGGAGCCTTGTATAGCTGACTCCTGAGAGGCTCTCCAGTGCCTGACAAATAAAGAAGTAGAGGCTCACAGCCATCCATTGGACTGAGTACAGGGTCCCCAATGAAGGATCTAGAGGAAGAACCCAAGGAGCTGAAGGGATTTAAGCCCCATAGGAGGAACAACAGTATGAACCAATCAGTAGCACCAGAGCTCCCAGGGTCTAAACCACCAACCAAAGAGTACACGTGGAGGGATCAGCTGTATATGTAGCAGAGGATGGTCTTGTGGGACATCAATGAAAGGAGATGCCCTTGGTCTCGTGAAAGCTTGGTGCCCCAGTGTAGGGGAATACCAGGACAGGTAAGCAGGAGTGGGTGGGTTAGTGAGCAGGGAGAGGGGGATGGAATATGGGGGTTTTGGAGGGGATAAAATTTGCAGTGTAAATGAAGAAAACATCTAATAAAGAAGAAAAGAGAAGAAAAGAAAATTCTAAATGTGATTTAAAACTTACAATCCGTCATCTAGTTACTCCTAAAACTTCATATATAGGAAAAGTTAGATAAAGACAATGGAAAACAATCCAAAAGAAAATGTTTTTTAAAAGCTTCCTCCTTTTAAAGGAAAATCAAGTAAATGCTAATATGACATTTAATTTGAAAATCTGATTTTTGGAATTTAGCAATACGAGACTTACATTAACAGCTTCATCTTCTGTTATAGTCTCATCTATGGTAATATTAGGTAAATCTGGCCAAACCTGTAAAACAGTAGTAATGGAATAATAGTTCAAGATGAATAGGGTATGATGTTGTCGTATTAGAAGCATCATCTTACTTTTATATTGCTTTTCCCTTAGTCCCTGTACTTATACCTTAAACATTTCTTTTTACAGTACTTTTAAATCTAGAGAAAAGAACATCTAAATTATGTGTATTTTCTTCATCCATATTCCCTAAAATTTAGCATGTACTATAACCACTGTGAATGTGATGTGATCGATTAACTGGTATTCACCCTATGCTTGCACTCAATGCTTTTATCACAAATATCATAACTTGGATCCAACAACAACAATGACAATGACCAAAGAATAGGAACAATTAGACATATTTAATAAATTATGTCATTAACATAAGAATTTTTAAAATTTATTCTATTTTAAATGTTATTAGATTTTTCTTGAATATTAAAGAAAAAAATCTTCCTAATCAAGAGACATAGAAGAGGCCCAAGGTTCTAGGAAGTGTGCTTTTCACAGAAGTCAGAGAAAACAACTAACCCTGACCCACAAGCCTTAAAGCCCTGAGGTGGCAAAAATGAGCAGTTCGACTTATTTCTCTTTCAGCCCAATTTGTACAGAAAAACATTTTGCATGTCCGGGAAACCATTATCTCTCTCCTTCCTACTACAGGCTACAGTCTCTGACTCTGGAAGCAAGTTATCCTGCACCTCCCAGATTCTCTTGCTGGTTCTCCCCACACCAGCGAAGCTCTGATCTTGCTATAGAGGTCAATCAGTTTTTAGTCTTTTAATTCCCCCATTCTATTTAATCCTTAAAAATACTATATGGAAATCAAATCCAAACATTTCAATAATTCACTTGGATCTCAGTATTACTGTTTGTAAGGTTCAGTGAATAACTTTCCTTATTCACTTTAGTCAGAGTTTAGTCCTCAAACAAAATAACAACAAAACCCAAACCATTACTATTTTTATCAATAAGGTGCTTTTTGAGAAAGTAAGACTACATAACTATTCATCACAGCATAACATCGGGAGGAGTCATTCCACTATGGGAAGTTTCATTATAAAACACAAAACAGACTTAAACATTTAATAAAACACAATTTAATGGTAAAATATTTAGTTTTAGGATTTATATGAATTTCTTATTTGTGCCTAATAATTCAGATCTAGATCAGATAGTATGTATAATGTTTTAATTATTAAATATTTATTTTATCTTTAATTCTGAATGTTTTAAAAATATTTAATGAAATAAATTATCTAGCATTTTCAAAATTATCCAGGTAAACAATATTGAGTTACCTTTGCCCAACAAATGTCATTTGTGTTAGGCCATTTGACAAAAACATCTTTTTCTATTCCTCGTTCAAAGGCAGGGTAGGGCTGTGTTTCATTTCCTGAAATTGCTGGATCCTGAGATTAAATGAACAATACAAATTTAAAACAAATAACAAACTCAGTAAATCTCCAATGTGTTGGGTGGTCAATCAGAGACACTGTAACTTTCCACCTTTGCATTATCACAACTTCTGCTCCCATTTGAAGAAATGGCCAAACACCAGTACCACATCTAGATTCTGAAAACTTCTCAAAACCATCAGTTAGGAACTCAAGCAAGCTTATTAAGTACTTTTTGGTTTCATTTTTACATGATGAATATTTTTTCAGTTGTCTAGGAAGCTCTATAAAATATATTTTTAAACTTACCTTTCCACTGATTATTTTTATTCATCCCAGAGGAAACCAAATTTTAAATGAGAAAAACAAAAGAAGAAATTCAAAAGAGCATCTAAAATTTATATAGGAACAAAAATATCCAGTCTCATTTGTCTAAGTTGAAGCCATTTACGACTAGAGTGGTGAGGAAAGCACATTTTGCGTTTAATATCTGTCACTTTCCTTTGTATTTTTATACATAGAACTTATTCTCAGGTAGCTGGGAATAGCCCAAGTAAATAAAATATAATATTAATAGGAAAAAAGTCAGTAGGTAGGAGTAGAGTTTGAAAATTGTTTTCATTATTTAAATTTGTATTTATGTATGGTTTGTGTGTGTGTGTGTGATGTGTGTGTGTGTGTGTGTGTGTGATGTGTGTGTGTGTGTGTGTGTGATGTGTGTGTGTTTGTGTATGTGATGTGTGTGTGTGTGTGTGTGTGCGTATCACTTCCATGGATGCTGAAGGGCTCAGAAGAGACCAAAACTGTGCTTTTCCTAAAAAAGAGAAAGTTCTCTTAATTAGTGAGTCATCACAAGAATCCAAGTCCAAAGGTGACCTCCTTTTACTTTTGAAAGTCTTTCATACTCTCATTTTAGAAAAGTAAATACAAACAAACAATAGAATTCCCTTAAAAATTGGTACTGACCAGTATAATAATATATTTCATTCCCTCGCTTCTTATTTTGTCAACAAACTGAGGAAGAGTCTTGAATCGTTCACCAATTGTGAAGTCTAGTTGCCTTTCCATATAATTGATGTCTGTATACTGAACATCCTAAAATAGAAAATAATAACAATTTGGAAGAATTCTTTGGAGGTTATGCCTTGTATCACCTGTGTAGTAAGATCTGTATTAAAGAATTTTGAAATGGTGATAAAGAGTGAAAAATAGACTAAGAACAATTTTATATGCATGATTGACTTAGTCAATGGTTCAATAATCATTTTATCTGTGAAGTAAACATTCTAAATAAAAAATTACTTCAATATTGGAGTCCATTGAAAATAGAGACAAAAGGATTTTAATACTATAAAATTGTGGTAATATGGTCACTTAGAAACTGAAATTTCAATGCATATACAATAAATGCTTTTATATTTATATTAATCATAAGTCATATCAAGAGAATTTAATTATAACAATAGCAAAAGAAACAAAATATTTAAAATTGATCAATTATTATAAATGTTTTGGTCTTATATAATTTAAATTGAGTTTTGAAATAAGTTAAATGATTCATTGTTTACATTTAAACATTTGGAAATATTAACTAATTTGCAAATTATTTTCTGTCAATCAACACTTTTCTAAATTATTCCAGTTTATGTAAACTTTTTAACTGTCATACTAGGATAATTCTGGAAAGTCTCATTTTCAAATATTGATTTGCATGTGTGTAATTATTTTTCTGATAATAATGCATTCAGTAGTATTAGATTACAATATAGAACCAATGTTATATAATGAGGTTCTTAATGTAAAATTAGCACTTCATGGATAGTCTCATACACTGGTGTGCTTATGTGTTACAAGAATTCTTTAATATAGATTAAATTGATTTCCTGAGTATTGTGGAAACAAGATATTTGTTAAAGTCTGTCATTTAGCCTTATCTATTCCAACCATATACCTTAGGCCTGCATTCACACAGCTCATGTCAAACTCCTTCAAACTTGTCATATTAAGTGATTCTATAGATAATTCAAATATAGAAGTCACAGAATACGTATGACGAAGCCATCCTCAATGTATTAAGAAAAAATGATAAAGAAGTTTGTTGAGAACAGATCAGGCTCTTTAAAGTAGGAAAGTAAGCATAAGGGGAATACTATAGCTCCTTACTTATGTATCTGACAAAAATATGCAAAAGATCCTGCATCCAACTCCTGAGATGCTACTGAAATAAGAGCATTATTTCCAAATGTTTACTGTAATCCCATAGAATATAGTTTTTAAATATTTCACTCTTTATTCTGGAATCCACATGTTATTGATATACATACATAGGGGATTTTAGCAGCTATCATGTCGTTGTACAGTTGCTCAATCTCTGAAGTATTTCTGTATCCATAACGACATAATTGGAATCCTAGAGCCCAGTAAGGTGGCATGACTGGAAAGCCTATTACCTTTAAAAAATTATAAGTTAGATAAAAGAAGTACTTTACATTATAAATAAACATTTTATAAATTTTTAATAAATATCCATTCATACTTCATGATACTGCCTTGTTACAACTTCTGGGGTTGGTCCCAAAAACATGTAAAAATCCAAGATGCCACCAATTGTGCGGTAGGTTAGAGCAGGAGTTGGCTGGAATGTAACATCTGAAAATCCAAAATAAGACTTAAGTTTTGATGTGCAAGAGATATTTGTTATTATATTATAGTTACGTATTTTATATGAGAAATTTATCAAATAATAGCTTTACCCATTCCATTGCTGTTCAGTAACAGAACTCCATGAGCATTGCCCTCATCCTCCAAAGCCATATAATAGGGATGGAATCCATAGGAATTAAGTTTATACTGAAATATTAAAAAACATAATGTATATTTAGGAATAATAAGGTGTGAGGTAAATCAATATTGCTTAAATTCAGTAACATAAAGCTTGGAAGTTAATGTATTCCTGATTAGCAAATTCAACTAAACCTGAATAAAATAAATGTACTTCATTTAAATATCTTCTGTTTTTTAATTGATACTTCTGTAGAGCATGCAAGTAAATAAGAAAACATGTAACATCAATAAACTATGTGACACTAACTACCAAACAACCCTGATGTTAGAGTAGTTGTTTCTTGCAGTAAGTTAAGTATCTCATTTTATTTTTAAGTTAGCACTAATCCTAAATATAAAACGTCCTAGAAATAAACAGTGATGTATATAATTAAACTGTCAAGAACAATAAGTTTTAAAAAATATACTTCCCTATTCAGAATACAGAAATAGTATTCTGAATTTTCAAACTCAAAGTTTAGTAATATATTAGCATGTGAATGAAGATCAAATTAATCAAATAATGGCTATATTAATATTAAAGAGTTCTTTTGAAATAATTTTGATATAACATTTTTTGAATAGATGCTGATACATCTTCAGTATGGTAAAGATAGCATAGACTCTGTACATCATCACACAAATAAATGCAATAGTACTTTATTGTACTATATATTGAATATAACCCTGAAGTAGCAACTGCAAGTAAAACTGATGGTAAGCTAGTTTTTAAAACATCTTTTTCACGATATTTATTTTTCAGTGTATTGGGTATTTAAGAAATGTGTTCTAATATCAAAACAGAACTCTGTGAAGTATCAGAACACATATAAATATTGTTAAGGATATAAGTAATAGTTTGAAACACCTAAAATGTACAGTTTTATCTGTGGAATATAGGGGTATGGTATCAAATCACTAATAGTGCACTATATATATATTCTGCAAAGAGTTATCTCCAGGAACATTTTTGTATTTTTGTTCCTGGAAGTATTTTTGTTCTATGTGGCTTGAAAAGTCAAGAAACTAGTTAGGAATCAATTTTAAAACAAGATCAAATTAATCAAATAATATCTATTTTAATAGTGAATAGTTCTTTGGACATAATTTTGATACAGCTTTTGTATGTATTCTGTTATCTAATACATAAGTGCTAGAGAAATACTATGCAGGTTGCTGCAGATAGAAAAGACATCAATGGTCTCACTTGACCAATGCTGTCATCTACATTATATGATAATTACATACCTGATAAGATGCACAGACTGAGCAATAGTGGCAAGATAGTTTATGGAAATAGGCAGCTGTTGTCCTGATTGCGACTGAGATGTGCCAAGAGGAAGGTTTCAGACATAATGTTATAAAAATAGCCAAAAATTCATGGCTAGGCAAGTCATAGGCTCTCACAGAGAACCTATTGATGTTGCTTTTCTAAATGGTCATGTTGTTAAATTGCTTTTCAAATTTAACTTTATTTTCATAGATTTGAGCTGCCACCAACCTTGGTCATAGAAACTTATTGTAGCAGGTAGCTGTGCCCAACGCACAGAAGTACCACTGTTCAACGTGGTGATTATAATCACCATGACTACTCTACTAAAATTAGGACATGCATACCTCTATATCAAATTTCTGCACTCAGATTACATTTCAATAGAGGAGACACAAAGGAAGCAAGGGATGGCCAAGAGTTCTGTGAAATGCTATCTTCTCAATATACCATGAGTGCTGCACCTAGAACCTTATGACAGCTGCATTTACCTGCAAATGATCTGATTACGGATTAGGTAGGAGAGCCAAAGTGTCCCATCTTTAGCTAGAAATACATTGCAGTCAGTGACTACTAGGAAGAGAAAATCACTCTTTACAAATGGCCACTGGTAGGTTTCCTAGGCCCTGCCAATTACCTTATGCCCATGTGTATGTGGGAAGCACTATTGGATTCAGTGGGTTAAAAAAAGATGAATAAATTAAAATTAAATATATTTCCAAAACTCAAAATAAAATCTGAGAACTAAAATAAAAATTTATTCAACCTGTTTTTTAAAAAATACTCACAGATTGTATATTCTCTACTTTTTTCATAATTTCTGATATTATTATTATTATTTTTTTTAGAAAAATCACTCCATCAGCACTGCAAGTCTTTATTCCTCTTTATATTAAGTGTTTCAGGCTTGAGTTATCAGCCTGCAAAGAAGTGAACTAGATCTTCATCACTATCTTAGCTGCCTCATTTGGTAGCCAGAAATTGGTACCTACTCCAGGAGGCTGATCTCTTGTGAACATCCCCCAAGTATGCCAATTCAAATCTCGCTTGAATGCTGTGTGTTCCACTTCCCCAAAGCCATATAAATATTGTGATGGCAGACGTGTAGATATCTGAATGAACTGATCATTGAAGGCAAATCCAGGCAGGCGAGAATCCCAGCTGAAAACAGAAGGAAAAAACAAGTCTATCTCTGTAAATATGTGTAAAATTAGAAAGTAATAACTATAATTAGTTCTATTTTCCTGAAAGCAAGTAAATACATATTCTGTATGCATGAACACAGTAAGCAACATTGCAAATAATGATGGTAATTCTTTCTTTGTGACCTGATGAATTAATTTTTCTTATGCTACTAATTATATATAGATATCAAATGAATATCAGTAATTATTGTTATATTTTTCTTTTGACTAACTTAGTCGATTTAATAATTAAAATATACTTTATGTACTACTATTCAAGATATAAGATGAGAATATCATTATATTTTAGTCCAATATGTAATAAAATATAACTGATCAAAATAATATTAATTTCTTGATTCATGTCTTAAAAATAAATATGGTCTATTTTATCTATCCTATGGGATAACCATTATTTTTATTTTTAACTTATGTAAATTAAAAATCCATGTTATCAGGAGCTACATTCATATTGTGTATTTCAATGGTTATTCCCAGTTATTACATTCAGCTGTTTTCTTACTGTATTTTGTATTTATAATACATGGCATGTAGGAAAAATATATCTATAGAGAATGGATGGTTACTATAACTATTTGTGAGAAAAATAGAAAAAAGGAGGAAAAGAAAGTGAGGTCATCAAGGAAAGGTATTAATATTATGAAAAATCTGAGATAAATTCAAAACTTCTATGTAATTTTTTAAAATGTTGCAAAATAGGAGTAATTTACATGCCCCCATGTGTTTTCTCACAAATTATTTCATTTGTTAGCCCTTCAAACTACAAAAAAAGATTCTGTTATAAAATCTTATTAAACCTGGGTAGTCAGGATTTTCTTTATTTGCATCAAGACTGCCCATAACTGTCAGAATTCTGACAGCAACCAAGATGACATGGTTAACATGAAAATCCATTTTAACTTGGTGCAATTGGTAAGCATGAAGAGAATTATATTTTAATAAATTCATACCCTATAAAATTAGTACAGATTTTTCTCAATTTATTTTCATCAATATCAGGTTCCAGATCTCACAATCATCTTAACAGTTTTATTAACTCATTTACATAGTGCAATCCTAATTGCTTATTGTATAAATACGTATTTTAAGATGAATCTGCTAGGATTCCTTACATTATGATAATAGTGAATTTAATACTTATTAACAAAAATTGTTGCGTGTAGTTTAGCTCTACCTCCTTTGCTCTGAGATGGGAGATGTGCTACAAGCCCTCTCCAAGCTTCCCTTGAATCCACGGATAAAAGACACACTCACAGCTGTTCTTTTCAACTTGCCTTTGGACACTATTGCTGAACATTATTATCTCCTGCCTAGAAAAACATGCCCTTAATAATATTTTTATCTCTGCCCTAAACTTCAGTTTCTAAACTCTTACTACCCGTCTATAGGAGCGGTCTGTGAGGCCACTCTGCTTTGAGATCTCACACGGCTCTTAGTTCCCTCTTCAAAACATGGTGAACTCTGTTTTCCTTCCTTACATCTTCCTACCTGCCTCCAGAAACCTGGAAGTCCCTTCTGTCCTTTTAGCCCAGCAATTAGCCCATGGATTTCATTACCGATTAAGAACCAATTGGGGAACATGACCTTAACATCAAAAACCTCTCCTACAAAAAGTAATCATATTTATGAAGTAAATTAATTCTTTGGATTAATCCTTTGTATGGTCCTATGAATATGTTCTTTAAAATGTTAAAATTGAGGAAATATTTGATACAACCAACCGTTAGCATATTGTTCTTTTAAACTAAAACCTTCACTTTCAAATCAAATTATTTAATCACTTACATAAGCTTTCCACTGCTTCTCCTTCGAACCTGGATGCCAAAAGGATTTTCCTTGATTTCTACATCATAGAGTCTGTTTTGATTAGAGCTTGTAGGTGTTTCTGGAATATTTAGTGGTACAGGAACTTCATATCTCTTATGATGTGCATCATAAATCTGTTTCAAAGAAACAGTGACAATACACACGTGTTTCTACTTTAATAGAGTACGTTTTAAATAATATTTACCAAAGTAGCACTTACAAGTGTTGATTTCTGCATAGCCACTTTGCATATAGCATTTGATATGAAAAAAAAAACAGCCACAAAACCAAAGCCAAATATCAAACAAACAAAAATACAAACAAACAAAAAAACTCCAATGAAATTAAGTAGATTATTAAGTTCTTTAACTCTTTTTTCTAAGAAAGTTTATATTTAACTTACTTTAAACTGTAGCATGTCATTTTTGTGATATTTTACTTCCACACGGAGAGTGGAGATGGGATTAGATGGAAGCTTAACTCTAGCATTTGCAGGATTCATCTGGAGTTCTGCTGTTAAGCCCGTTGTCAAATTTTGAGTTGAAGTTAACAAATAGGGATTGTGGTTCGGAGGAAAGTAGCAGGGAGGCACATTGGAGAGCCCATCAACCTAAAAGCAATACATGCTCAACATGAGAAAGTGTAAGCATCGTAACCATGAACTTAAATCAAACAGGAAGACCGTAACCAAGCTTAGTAACAGTTTTTGTGACACATAATAAAAAATTCTATTATTTGATTTTGAGATATATTCTAAATTTTCATAAATGAATTCGCCTGTGTTTTATTTTCTGCTACAAATGATACTACTTTCTCTGTCTGAAAGTGACTATAAAATACATAATTGAAGTTTATTTTCCTCTAGTTAAAATAATATTGATATAGCCTATTTTTATGGCTCATGTTTAAAGCTGCAGATTGCATTTCTACCAGGAATTAAAACAGGAAACCTTAACAAAGATATTTTTTCTCCTCTTTGACACTGTAGAAGAAAGTACCTAAGGATTAGTTGGTAACTTTGGCATTGAATGTGAGATAGCTTACCACAGACAGCCTTTTCTATCAGATTATCATAATTATTAATTGATTATAGATTTTGAAGAGGCACACCATTCAATGCTATCTTGTTACTCTTTTTTGTTGTTGTTGTTGTTGTTGACTACTTTCTTACTAAGCTTACATCTTTCACCAACAGTAAAGTTCCTTTTTTATGTGACATTAATGCACAAAACATTATTAGCATTATTGTTCTCAACATATAATTCGCAGTCCTACTAAAAATATTTTGCATTCTGCCTCTATAATGCAAATGCATATGACTCAGGTAATAGAGCACCATGCTGTTCTCTCATTCTTCCTAAATTGACAACAAACCCAATGTTGCAACCGTAGTGACCCTTCACTGTTGATCCTGTGTCAAAATCTTCACAAAATGTTCACTCTTCGCTGCTGTCCAGCATAACTAAAGCCTCCCTCAGTGGCACATGTGCAAGTTTTTATAGTTTTAAAATTTGTTTTGGAAATACTGATTACTACTCATATATGAGTTGCTTATTTAGCCAGTCACCTATAATAATTGTAAAGTATAAGTAAAACAAAATGCTATTTTATAAGGGAATAAATTGTCATCCATTTTGCCTGGAATATGATTTATCTGGTCACCTTGTCTGTCATCTGCTACACAATGTCTTTAGAGAAATAATTCATTTAATGTATAATTGTCTATTAAACATGCAAGTTTCAAATACTATATGATTCATAAATGGATATAAATTCTATATTGTTGAACATAAAATTTATGTGTAAATGTCTCACTGATATGCTTATATGAAAATCACATATTTATTCACAAGAAAAACTTGATTACCGGTTCCCAAACGCAGCCTCTCTGTACACATGTTTCCTCAGTAGCTGTGTCTACATCTGGGTAACAAGTGAATTTCTCATTGTCTGAGAAACTTTGTGTGTTCCATGTAACTATAAAGCTTCTGCCAAGGTTGAAGTTGAGATCTGTAATTGAGAGAATCTATAAAAAAAATAATGATTAATTGTTTAAATTGGTGATGTTTTAAACTTGATTTAAAACAATGTCAAAATCTGGCAAACATAATTTTAAGAATATTTATTACTTTGATATATTTTTTTGAAGAATAGAAAAATAAAAAATGTGTATTTAGAGCTCCAAAAAGAGTGTTAAGAACATAAAGAAGTATATCAGACTTTTTAAAGTGATTAGTTTACCTTATTGGAAGCATCAAAATGGAAACTAGGATGAAGAGCCAATTGCTGATCATTTTCACCCACTTTAACCTCTGTAACAATGTCTTTCACCCCAAGGACTTTGATTGTTTTAAATGCAAGAGCAGTTCCCTCTGGATATGATGAATGTGTGCAGTTTGCATCCAAGTTATTCTGAGAAGAAACAGGATAAAATGTCAGATGTTAGGTCTTGGTAGTAACCAGTTTGATGAGCAGTATAAGGGAGAAGTCAATGAATGAGTCATTCAGCTACCCATTCTACCAGCTATTCCAGTGAAAATAACTCCCTTTGTTTGTACATAAGTCATAAAGCTTTATTTTTGGACTAAATTATGAAATCACATATGAGGTCAGTCATATGTAATACCTCTTATTCTAGTCCTTATATTGATCAATTATAACTCAGTATTGTTAAAAAAATAAAGAATTCTAACTTTTCTGAAAAAAATTTTATTCAATATTTTAAAGTATTAAAACATATTGAATATATAGAAATTATTATCCTAGGGAGATTGTTACAGTATACTTTAAGACATACAAAAACAACAATGCGCAAGTTTCATCATAAATTTAATCTAGTTTAGTTAATAAAATGTGTTTGAACATAATGAAATAATTTAAATTTAGTAACTAATTCAGCAAGTTATTCCTTTTAATTTTATTGAAAATGGGAGGGAAATTTAAATACTTCTAAGAAGTAGCCTATAATAAATAATATTCTAGATATTTAAAAAACATATTTTCCATAAAATGCTTACATTAGAAACTGAAAATGCGTATAATATATAGCTTCCATTTTCTATGGTCTCTGAAATTGAAAAATAAATAGTTATCAGATAAAAATTAATTAACTTTTCTTATTTTATATTTATATAATAATTAGTTCTTTTAAAATTATAATAATAAAGAGCTATAAACTTTTATGTATCTAATAAATAAAGACAAAAGAGAAGAAATTTTAGGTAGAAATTGCTAGGGCAGCAACAAGGGTATTTGAAATGAGGCAGTGTGTAGAAGATGCTATAGCAGAATTTTAATCCAGCAACATGGTTACTTTGGCAAGGAATCACATCCAATGACCTTCTAAATTTATGTGATCCAGTCAGAATGCAAACACTCCCTGGATTACAGTATGATCTGACTGGAATACAGACATACAATTAATACACACTTTTAAACCCTAGAAATAAGCATAAATTAATTTATAGAAGGAAGTTGCCATGTTTGCAAGTAATATCTAATTGATGGGCAGACAAAATGAGGAATCAGAGGAAGATTTGACAGAACAAGTCAGAAATAGGGTACATTCAACTCAAATAAGAACATTGCAGGCAACAGAGCATACTTAAGAGCAGCATGTGATTTGTGTTTAGGCATTTTGCTTAGGACAGTTTTACAGAGAAAGGATGCAGAGAGAACAAGTTAGATGCAGGTAATGACAAAATGAGCCAGAAAATGAAGAACCTGAAGATATGCATCAGTCAGCTTGGAAGATTGGGGATATGGAGCCTAGAAGTTTCCAGGCATGGACCTAGGGGTAGTTGCTACAGAGAAAGAATGCTCAGGCTATGTATTTGCTCAGCTTGGATACAACTGTCAACTCATCCCTTTTCTGAGGAAATAAAAGCAACTATTACAAGATGCAATTAAAATATATTGTATAATGTATAATGTATAGTGTATATGGGGAAATGTTCCTGAACCCTCAACCCTACACAAACAACTACAATCACCTAAGGAATGCTGAGAGTAAGGGAAGCCTTCTCCAGTAATTGGTATCTTGTATCAAATGGTCAGCCCTGAAAACATATATGTACAAGTAAGATTATACATAATGAGTAAAAGATATGCACACAGACAACTATATGAATGTATGTATATACTAAAAATCAGTGAAAAACAAGGTCATGAATTAGAAAGAGAACAAAAAGGGATACTTGGGAGGAAGGCAAAAGAAGTGACATAATTATATTTGTTATTATAATTATAGTTAAATTACAATAGCAAAAATAATACAGCTATATATTTTTCAAATAATAAGATAATAATTTTTGATGTTTTATTTCCTTGTTAACAGAGATATTAAATATATTTTTCTATGACTAGAAAAAGAGTCTAGAGATTCAGAGGAAGACATAACTTATTCTAGTCAGGTGTATTTTCCCAAGCATGTAATCCCAGTTTTGTAAAGGCAGAGATAGGAAAGTCAGAATTTCACCCATTCTGAGATATATAGGACCTTGTATCCACTAATAAAGCACTCATAAATATGAATATATTGTTATAATTTACTATTTCATGCAGTATTGATACATAGGTTTTACCTATGAAATTATATATTTTTTCTATGAAGAAATGACATAGTATAGTCTTATTTCATTTCTCTCTATTCATCATTTTTAATCCTTTTGGAAAAGGAAAGGAATATAGATGTATTCTAAAATTATATTTAACTTGTAATGAAACTAACACTTAATGAAAGAAATGTAACAAAACAATGATATCTGTATCATATGTTTACTAAAACATTCCTAAACCATCTTTATAAACTCAAGGTTAGGACCCAATTTTGAAGAAAAATAACCATAATAAAAATTAAGGAGATTTAAAAAATAATGAGTTCAAATGGAAACTACATGAGAACACTTATATAAAGCTATTAAGTGTACTATATTAAAATAAATGAATCAAATATTTAATGAAAAAATTTAGATAATTAATTCAATCTAAAAACATAAATAATATGTATGATTTACATAACATAATAAAATGGCTCATGGCTATTTTATGAATTATTTAGTTTGCTTTTAGTTGTCCTAAATTCTCAAAGTACAAACTAAAGAATTCTGAATAATATAGAAGAAATTTCTTTTCTCTTTTTTTAAAAAATGATTTATTAATTTATTCTGTATACAGTATTCTGCCTGAACATCAGAAGAGGGTGCCAGATCTCATTATAGATGGTTATTAGCAGGACTTCTAGAAGAGCAGTCAGAGCTCTCAACCTCTGAACCATCTATTCAGCCTGAAAAGGATTTTTGCTCAAATAATTTGATATTGACATTAACTGTAGCTAAGAGCATTGATTTGTTTTTTTTTCTTTCATTAATAAAATTTTATGTTTAAAGATTACAATTAATTATACAAGACATTTAAAAACATAATGTAGTCCCAATACTTGAAAATTTGACAAATTATATCAAATTAAAATATTAATTTAACATAAAATCACATGCATTTGTCCAAAACATTTTATAACACACCATTCAAAAAGTTGATATGATAATCATATATACAATTCAAATTTAATAAAAGTATTATAAAATCATTATGAATGGAACTTGTATGAATAAAGCCAAAATACTGTTATCATAATGGAGAATTATGCATTAAGCATACACTATGTTGAAACTTGCCTTTAGTTTCACCATCATCCCAGAAGAATTCTCCTTTTGCTGCCTGATTTTCATCTAATGCAACAATAAGACCTAGAGGATTCTTTCGGCTACAAAGTAAAATGTGGTTTGTATAGAATTAGAAATTACTTTGTATTCAATTTATGACATAATAAGTACATTTCAATCTAAGCTTTCAGTTGTGTATTAGCATAATTTTTGTATTCATAGTTTTCAATATAGATGTACTAAGTAAAGACAAATTTTATACACTTTAAAACATATTATAAATCTGTGATATTATTTAGTTGTTGAAGGATATGCCACCTACAAAATTTAAATTATATAACATTCTCATTAAATCCAAAGAGTTAAATGTGTCTGAAGAATGTCTGGCTTGGGGTTCTGCATAGACTGATTAATGTTAGAAACCCTCCTGCTACTTGTGAGAATCCATAGTTGGTTACCAGTACTGACATCTCATGAATCAAAACTGTCTGTAACTTTATTATCAGGAATATTATAACCTTCTTTGCCTTCTCTGGGCACTGAATACATATTGAGCACATACAGACAAGCAGGCATGGATACAAACAGATAAGATATAAAACTAACTAAATAACAAAATAAGAATGTTCATTTCAACACTATAACCTTAAATTGAAACATATTAGGTCTCCAACTGATAGGAAAATATGGATGTGCTGGCTTAGTTTAGTCAACAGGGCAGAGTTTAGGGTCAAGAGGAGGGGACTCCTTTTGAGAAAGTGCTTCCCTAAGATCTAGCTGTAGGCAAGCCTGTGGAACATTTTCGTAAATAGTGATTGATGGGGATGTTCTAGCCTATTGTGGGTCTTGCTGTACCTGGGCTGCTTTTATTAAGAACCTGAGTTCTATAAGAAACTAAGATGAGGAAGCCATGAGGACCAAGCAAGTAAGCAACACCCCTCCATGGTATGTTGCATCAGTTCCTCCCTCCAGGTTCTAACTCTGCTTGAATTACTGTTATACTACGTCCAGGGATGGGTTTACAATGTGGAAGTTCCTCTCCAACTTGCTTTTGTCATGGTGTTTCAGCATAGAAATAGGAACCACAACTAAGACAATGGTATCTTGAAATGTTAAGAGAATTGTAAAATAATTTTAAAAATTAAGGCAGAGTTGTCATGAAAGTGATTTATGAGATCAATTATACGTTTTCATGCTGTATCAACATAAGATAACACTTCTGAGGGTATAGGGTCCTACACAAAATACATTACTTGCAACACAATAATCAAAGTTTGATTCTATTGTTCAGAGGGATCTGCGTGATGAGTAATTTTTAAGAACAAATTTATAAAATTGTTTTCCAAATAATCAATTCTGAAATATCAAACTATAAAACTGCTAACACAAACTGATGTATTCACTACTATTTCCTCGGCCTACATTTTCAGAAAATAGAGCCAGTCGCTGTTATTCTTAGGATAGAAATTTCTAAAACTGTAACTCCCTACGTACATGGAGATTTTACTCCAAGCAACAGGAATTCCTCACAGAACACATATTATGAACACATGCGAATAGGCAATATTCCTTTATTTTACCTTGCTGTTGTTGTCACATTAGGTTCCTGGGTAGGGATGATATACCCCCCTCTAAGATGTAATCCTATTTTATCTCCTGGAAGGTACATGTCAATCCTTTGTTTTCTCCACGGCCTTTGTCTACCCTAATAGTTAAAGAGCAAATATTATTTTTATTGTTAATGTACATTTTAAATCTGCTTTATCACAATTCTGATTTATATATTTTATTTATTATTAATTAATTGATTTCTATGAGGTGAAAATAATTCATTCAGATTTCTATGCATAGGAAATTAAGTTCATTTCCTCTAAGATATAAAATAGGATATAGGAAAGTATTTTCTTCCTATAATAATTAGCAATTATACGCTTGTTTTATACAATTTTTATTCACAATGCTATCTACAATATAGAAAAAATGTATAGTATTCATCTTCAGTGTGGCTCTTTTTTTTTCTTTTTCTGGTTTTGGTAGCACATGCCTTTAATTTTAGCAGAGGCAGAGACAGGCAGATCTCTGAGGGAAGAAATGTAACCCCCCCCATAAATTTATTTATATATTAATGTTTTTGTTTGTTTGTTTGTTTTTCGAGACAGGGTTTCTC
Source organism: Mastomys coucha (assembly GCF_008632895.1). Lineage (NCBI taxonomy): Eukaryota > Metazoa > Chordata > Mammalia > Rodentia > Muridae > Mastomys > Mastomys coucha. Next base: position 22,432,635 of record NW_022196898.1, read on the forward strand.
TGTGTAGTCCTGGCTGTCCTGGAACTCACTCTGTAGACCAGGCTGGCCTCGAACTCAGAAATCCGCCTGCCTCTGCCTCCCAAGTGCTGGGATTAAAGGTGTGCGCCACCACCCGTAATGTATTCCAGTGTGGCTCTTTATTCAATAGAATGTACTCTACACCTACCAACTGAACTGCATATGACAGTATTTCACTATTTTAATATGTAAATAAGAATGCATTATATGCAAATCACATTTTATTTATACATTCTTCAACAGGTATATAGTCATCTTGCTTTGATATACAGCTGTAAACATATAAGCATATAATTTTGAAACATTCCCACCACTGTCACGTGTACATCCCAAAATAACATGATTGAATCATAAAGCTTGTCTATCAATAAATACTGGATACATTTCTGTCCTATTTTATAGAAATTAAAATAAAGAGTACTTCTGTAGAAGATACTAAAACACAATTTTATGGAAGATGTGATAAATTTTACTATTTTTTTCTATAGCAGAGAAGCTTAACTATTGTTCAAAATGGAGGGTCAGAATTATGACTTTTTCATTTTGTAGCAAGAATCATTATTAATGAGGAAAGCTCAAAAGAAATTAAAATTCAGGTAATGATAAGGGAATGAAAATTGTAATTACATTCATTTGGCCAGTATAAAAATAGACATGCAATGAAACATTACACTGAACTCAGGTATGTGTGCATTCTTGATGTGTCAATCAAAACACCATATAAAGTGCTTGAAATACAAGTATGAACTTATTTGTTCAGTACACATTGCATACTTTCATAAGGTTACCATGTTACTTCATAAAAATACATAATTAAAATAATAGAGAAGTAAATAACTGGAAAATGATGCACACCAAATAAATTTTGCCTGCCTTAATAAAGTCTTCTCAAATATTCTTTCAAGCAAAAGTCCCACACATCCAGACAAGTAAATGTGAAATATGGTAAGTTTAAAAAACATAGCTACTTTAAATCTGAATCTGAAGTGGTGTTACTAACACCATTTTCAAAATATATGCTATCATGTTGGCTCTTCTAGTTGGCCATAAAAAACATTCAAAATGGTTTATTTTTTTAAAGATTTATTTATTTATTATATGTAAGTACACTGTAGTTGCTGTCTTCAGATACCCCAGAAGAGGGCACCAGATCTCATAAAGATGGTTGTGAGCCATCATATAGTTGCTGGGATTTGAACTCAGGACCTTCGGAAGAGTAATCAGCACTCGTAACTGCTGAGCCATCTCTCCAGCTCTAATTTTTGTTTTTATTTAAAATCATGTACACCTTTCTGACAAAAAGAGAAATGGAAATTATGAGCAAATAATTAAATATTTCCATTTCTTTCTAAAAACTCTATAAATTCCATTTAAATATAAAATATATTTGGGTGCTTATATATGACTTCATATTAAATATTTGGTTCAAGTGTAACGAAGACTAATTGTATACCAACTTTTAGACAGCTCTCCAAAGGTGTAATATTCTTACAATAATTTCAGAAGTTTCCAGCATTCATACACTGTATGTTCAGAAGCATATTATATAGATTAGCTATAGATATATAGATTTAGATGTAGATCTAGATAAAGATATTCAAATATGTTACTTACTGTTTCATAATCATACCAAGTAGCATCAGGAATATATGCACTCACGTTTTCCACTCCCTTAATTAAGGAAAATCAGTGTAAATATACAAAATATATATGATAATAAACACATTTTTGAAATCCCAATTCTTAAGAAAGAAGTTTGTCAAGCATTGTTTTAGATTTTCCATTTCTTAGGAGAAAAAAAAATGCTTCTCTGTTACTTTACTTCAGTAGTTCTAAATTATAAACTCTACATTATAATGTAAAATCCGTATTCAAGTGGCAAACAGACTACTATTTAGTTGGCAATTATAATTCATATGTGCACTTTATTGCTATAAACCACTTGCTTATTGTGATGCAAAATTACCATTTCTATGTAGTTACATGAACACTAGAGTTTAGAAATGAAACACTTATATCTTACTTCTCTTGTTTGTTTTATATACTCTTTTTTATCTTTTCTTTTCTTGGATATTTTCTTTATTTACATTTCAAAGGTTATCCCTTTTCCTGGTTTCCCCTCCGGAAACTCCCTGCTTCCATGAGGTTGCTCACACACCCACCCACACACCCATCCCCCCCCCCCCCCCCGCCCTGTCATTCCCCTATACTGGGGCACCAAGCCTTCACAGGACGAAGGGCCTATCCTCCCATAGATGCCCAACAAGGCCATCCTCTGCTAAATATGTGGGTGGAGCCATGGGTCCCTCCATGTGTACTCTTTGGTTGGTGGTTTAGTCCCTGGGATTTCTTGACTATCTGGTTGGTTGATATTGTTCTTCCTATGGGATTGCAAACCCCTTCAGCTCCTTCAGTCTTTTCTCTAACTCCTCTATTGGGGACCCCACGCTCAGTCCAATGGTTGGCTGAGAGTATCTGCCTCTGTATTTGTCAGGCTCTAGCAGAGCTTCTCAGGAGACACCTATATCAGGCTCCTGTCAGCAAGCACTTCTTGGCATCTACAATAGTGTCTGAGTTTGGGGACTGTATATGGAATGGATCCCCAGGGGTTCACTGTTTTAAATTTACCCTCTTAGCAGATTTGTAATGTTTGTGTCTTCCTAAGTGTGAGCTGTTAATATTATTATAAGTTTTGATTGAATGCAATAAAAGTAAACTTTCCAGTATAGAATTGATCACACACAAACTCCTTTCTATATTTTCATATATATTTAATAATCTAGATGTGTCAAAGAACTTTGTAAATATCAAATTTCTTTGGAATTTTAAATTTTATTGAGAGATTGTGAACTTGAAGTAGTTCATTGAGCAATAAGTGTTACCTGAGTTCCTAAAAAGTATGTACAGATTTGGCTATGCAAAATTGTCTTTAAGAAATAAATATAATACATAGATAAAGCCTACCGGTCTCAAAACAGGAGTGATAAGTAGTGCAGGACCCCACAGGAACTGGAGGTCCTCAATCCAGCTGTTTGGGTCTTCATAAAACCTTTAAATAATTAGAATATTTAATATATAATATTACAAAACAAGCAGAAGCAACTTGCTTATCTTATCAGTTCTTTCCTGAAATACTTATTTTAAATTTATTTTTAACATGTCATCCCAAAGCAATAGTTCTAGTGTAGTTCATATGGTGTACATAAAGACAGACAGACATGTGAGAAGGAAGGAAGTAAAAGAGAGCAGGGAATGGCAGGCATGAGTTATTTCCATACTTAAAAAGTAATACCCAAAGTATACAATCAATATATGTGTATAATAAGCAACTGGCTGTTTGTTATTGTTATTTTCTTGTAAGGCAGGTTCATAAATTCCCAGAGTTATTTCGTTAACCACTTTCAAAATTTTATCAAAAAACTAATATGTATTTAAAAGAAACTTTAGGTCATTTCATAAAAACATCCTGTTAATTCGTAACAAAAAACAAAGTAGGCAATGTATAATTTTATAACTATATCACACTATTGATGGGTTGTAACAGCATATGATTATTACATCTTCAATCTTTCTTACTAATATAATCTCCCTGACGTATTTTATTTTTACTTTCTGATAAGTCCTCTCACTCAGACCTTAACCTTGTCTACCAGAGAATTAATTTCATTTAGTATAACCAATGCACGTATCCTAAAACTTGATTTGACTAGAAAAATAATAATCTTAGATTCACTTTGGATCTTGTTTCATTACTATTAGTGTTTTATTGTATGTCTGAATATACTTTTAATCATTATTTCTCTCTGTGTGTGGTATGATATGTATGTTTGTGATGAATATATATATATATGTATTACTTTTTAAGTATGGAAATAACTCATGCCTGCCATTCCCTGCTCTATTTTACTTCCTTCCACATGTCTGTCTGTCTTTATCTACACCATATGAACTACACTAGAACTATTGCTTTGGGATGACATGTTAAAAATAAATTTAAAAAATATATATGATATTTATATGATGAATATATATATGTATATACATATATATTATGTTTGTGGGGGTATAATTGTATGTGTAGGTGATATGATTTATGTATGTGGCATGTGTGTATGATATATTTTGGGATACTATGTATATCTGTTATGTGTGTGTGTGCTCACACATGTGTATAATGTATTGTGTGGTGTGTCCATTGCACAAAAATAAACAAGTTGATATATCCATTATCACATGTAGAGACCAAAGAAACTTGTTTTCCTCTGTTTTCTCTTTGCTTCATTGCCTTGATCAAGGTAGCACACTGCACTAGTAGCTTATTATTTAGATTAAGCTAGACTGGCAGATCAAATAGTTCTTGGGATCCACCTCCCTCTGATCTCTTTAGTACTGCAGCTACATTCAAAAGTAGCCATGTCTGGCTTTTTGCATGGGTTCTTGATATTAGAACTCAAGTCGTGTTGTTTGCAGAGAGAAAGATCTCTAATCCTTTCAAACAGATTTCCAGTCCCTTACATTATAATTCTTATAATTCTCAATACTCACTCATAAAGAAATGGCCTTGCAACTGTCTCACCAAACATGTGGGCTCTGTAGAACAGAGTGTAGAGGAAAGGAAGTAAGCTATAGCGGATGGTTAGGTAGTGTCTTGATGTGTTTACCAAAAGAGAGTTTGGTCCAAAAATGGCAGGATCCTGTTCCTATACAATAGCAAAAGAAATAAAAGTAAGCAGAGAATATGCAAATAAACATTAAAATTAAACCATGTTAATCATTGTTTAAAGCAAATTGTTTGAATCTGAACTCTTCTGAGAAAAATTTTAAAACTGTCCCTATTATAATCTCTTTATGTCTAAATGTATAATCTCTTTATGTCTAAATGGCTTTGTATTCTCATTTACATTTTAATTAATTTCTATTTTAAAAGATATACTTCTCACTTAAATATACAGTTTAGAAAAGTTGAAAAATAGCCAGATAAGCTTTCAAATTCTTAGTTTTCTTTAAACTGTCTCCAATTTTATGTTCTCAAAACATCTGCCAAATAATCTGTGGTCCCTTTCAGTTACAGTAGCGTGGCTCTACTTGAATTTGTGCTCAGCTACATGGCATAATGTGAACAATGGCCTAGATGTCACCCAGTCAAGAACAGGCCTGAGTGTGCTCAAGATTTCTCTCCTATGCATAGCTATTGACCTCAGAAGGAATAGAAACAATGTAAGGGTTCAGAAAAACAAGGAACAATGTTTCCTGACTAGTTAGCAAACTTCAGCTTTAAAATTCAACACTATTCCTGAGATCTTCTTCAGAAGATCTACCTAGGAGACAACTTCCTCCCAGTTCCAAGCTTGTTGACACAGTTTTCTAGATGGTTACAGAATTTACTGAGCCTCCTCCTTAAATTTACAGTGAAATCGCCCTTTCTATCTACTAATCCCAGACACAGAATATACAGTGCGGCTGCTATGGCTGGCTGTTTTCTGGAGATTCAAGGCTCTTCTTGTAGTCCTGTTCACATCAAAATCTTCCCCAGTAATAACTGTCAGAGCCTGTTGGAACCCAGCTGTGGGATGACTCTCCCTGCCAGGTCACCGCCCTTCCATCAGCTTTCAGAGGCCCAAACTTGAACAGTGGGTTGACAAGTTTCACTACTCTGTTGGCTTATAGCCACACTGGTATCCTCCAAGTGCATTCTACTAACTAAGCACTATTATATTCTTCCTGGCATACCATTTACGTTTTAAAAAATTCAAGAGGAGTGCAGAATATTTGTATAAATCTCTTCTATGAAATTGGGTTCCTCAGAATCTCCTTCGTGCCCCTTTTGGCTGTGTTCTCTGAAGTTCCTCGGACCTGAGCTCTGCAGCTGACATGTCTCAATGGATATTACTTCTCCCTCCCTCCCTCTCCCTTCCTCTCTCCCTCTTCCTCTCTTCTTCCCCCTCCCCCCTCTCTTTCTCTCTCTCTCCAGGGTTTCTCTGTATAGCCCTGGCTGTCCTACAACTCACTCTGTAGACCAGGCTGGCCTCGAACTCAGAAATCCACCTGCATGTGCCACCACCGCCTGGCACTACACTCTTAAAAACATGTCTATGATAGCTCACAGACTGCAGTTAAGAAGAGCTGAATTTCCCAGCACTACTGTTTTTACCATTTCAGACTCATGCTTTAAAAGTTAGTTTTGAGTTTACTGGCATGGTCATTGAACTCTTATTTATCATATCACAATGTCTTTGGATTCAAATCATATTATCTTGAATTACTTTGTTTTCCTTTTATAAAAACAGCTAAGAGGCTTGCATAGAAAGTTATATTTTGTTATAAAGTAAACTGAAACTCAAAAATAAAAATATGGTATGGATACACTTCACTTTATGATTTCCTCATGGGTCCATTTTATAAATAAAACATAAATTCCAATTTTTATTTATAAAATATATACATTATAAGCTTTAGATCTGTAGATCTTACCTTATTTATACAGATGGAAGTACATTGTTTAAAAATACAGTTGTGGTGGTTTCAAAACAGACTTGGAAGGGATGAGTGTCACTTACCACATAGCCTTCAGCATTGTGATTTCTAGAAAATGGATAAAAGGCTCCCAGTTGCATCCATCTTCTGCAGAGTTCTTCTGTGGTGTCAGACAAAAATCCACAGATGTCCGCCCCTACCTAAAAAATAGGTTTGAGCTCACTCAGAGTTGACCTTTGTGCTCACTCAGTGTTGACCTTTGTGCTCACTCAGAGTTGACCCTCTGCTTTACCTAGGACATCCCATTTTATGCACCAGTTAATCAGCATTGCTCATGGTGTACTTGGATTTTTGCCTTCATTCACATCCCCTAAAATGATTTACTCTCCATGCTTGCTCTTTCTTTCCCTCTACCTACATTATTATTATCCTCTGCTTCCAACTGCCTTACATTCCTCACCTTCTCGCGCAGAATGTTCCTATTGCAAATTTCAGAATTCTTTTTGATGACCAGATATTTTTTTATCAATGTTTTGCATAAAGTGTTTCTCACCTATATTTTGCTTTGATTTCTCTGTTTTCTGATTGGAGTAAAATCTTTTGAAGTTTTTGAACGTATGGGGGTTTCTCATTTAGAGTTGCTTATTAGAAACATTGTACACGGGCTGGCAAGATGGCTCAGCGGGTAAGAGCACTGACTGCTCTTCCGAAGGTCCTGAGTTCAAATCTCAGCAACCACCCATAATGAGATCTGACACCCTCTTCTGGTGTGTTTTAAAACAGCTATAGTGTTGGGCTGGAGGAAGCAGGAGGAGCATCCTGAGTTCAATTCCAGCAGCCACATGATGGCTCATGGCCATCTGTACAGCTACAATGTACTCATACACATAAAATAAATAAATAAATAAATCTAAAAAAGAAGAAATATTTTACACAATTTTTTATTCTTGTTTTCTGTAGAATTACACTAGACATTGTAAATTCAATATTTATCATTTAGGATTATATAAACTAAAACTATCATTTCCCAGGATGCTGTTTTATTTCTACCTTTAATCTTTAAAATATCTTTCAATTAGCTAAATGATTAATTTAATTTTAATCCATTTTATATACAATGGCTCTGTAAATTGTATTCATTACGTATTGTTTGAGACATTATTTCTCTAACATATCATGAATTATCTTCTTACATTTTCTTCTAAAATAATTAAACATTAATCACAAAACTTTTATCTACCTGGTACTTTGTTTTTTATAGAATATGTGAGAAATAGCAATGTGTTATTTTTTTTTTGATAAATGTGTAATTAATCACCCATCTAAATATTTGATAGTTTCCTTAGATATCTACAAAGATGTAGATCATTAGAAGGTATGTGTATATATGCATGAGCCTGTGTCTCTTTTTTAATATATATATTTGAAAACCCACAGACTATATACAATACGTTATTTCTTATTTCTTTATGTGGCAGGACAAAACCCTGTGCAGTGAATTTGAATTTCAATTGCAAGTTTTTTTTTTTGTTTTTTTTTTTTTTTTGAGACAGGGTTTCTCTGTGTAGTCCTGGCTGTACTGGAACTCACTCTGTAGACCAGGCTGGCCTCGAACTCAGAAATCCACCTGCCTCTGCCTCCCAAGTACTGGGATTAAAGGCATGCACCACCACTGCCCTGCTTCAATTGCAAATCTTAAAGGTAGAAATGAAAGAGAATAAACAGAGAAGGTAGGTATTGGAATATATGTGAAATGTTCAAATGAGAAAGGTTACAAGCAAGGTTGGCTTTAGGAACCAAAGTTCCACTACAGATGGTAAGTGCTTAATGTAATTCCACCCCTATCCGAGGAACTATTGATAGTAAATGGCTCTTGAGGAAGAGCCAGTTTTCTTCTGGAATGTTACCCCTGAGAGACTCTCTCTGTTTCTATAAATTGCCCTATACCAATGTAAATACAGGGTGCACTAAGGGGACGCAATATGTTTAAAATTATCAGATGATATTGGGTTGGAAAAGTTGAGGGAAATAGAGGAGGAAATGGAGGAAAAGGAATGGAGAGCTTTGATCAAAAGACATTATAGGCAGATATAATGTTTTCAAATAATAAAAGATTGAGGTCAAGAAAGATGAATGAGAGCTGGGCAGATAAATAAGAGGAAAATATAGTGACATATATTTAAAAGTTGACAAAATATTTCAAAAACATTTCTTATATTTTTATTATCAGTATTTATTGTTTAAAGAGTATTTAAGCTGGGCCGTGGTGGCGCATGCCTTTAATCCCAGCACTTGGGAGGCAGAGGCAGGCGGATTTCTGAGTTTGAGGCCAACCTGGTCTACAGAGTGAGTTCCAGGACAGCCAGAGCTACACAGAGAAACCCTGTCTCGAAAAAAAAAAAGAAAAAGAAAAAGAAAAAGAAAAGAAAAGAAAAGAAAAGAAAAGAAAAAGAATATTTAAATTCAAGTCCTATGTTTGTGCAACTTTTCAAATAATCACTTCATATATTTGGTTACATTTTATTCTATTTCATTGAAATAACTTAATATTACACATTTTAGGTTAATTACTTTTCTTTTCCTATTTTTGAATTTGCACTATTTGTGTCTTTGACTTTTCTTTTACTTTGCCTATATTTATTCATTTCATTTTATTTTATTTTGCGCATTTCTGCTTTTGAGGATAAAGGTGTTACTGTGCAGTCCAGTTTGTCCTGATACACAGTACTCAGGAATCTCGTCTAATCATGAGTATTTTCTTAATGCTGAGATTGCAGATATGCCCACCCTGTCCACCTGTTTTTTTTTTTAATTTTTTATTTACCATTTATAACTACAACTTTTCCATATGGTTAAAACCATACAAACTTTGATTTAAAAATATCAAATTACTAGCTTTCAGTCATAAATTGATTTTCCTTTTCTTTCTAAAATTTAGTCTGCTTCTGGGTGAATTTATTTATATATATCATGCTAACATTTTTTAAACTTCCAAATTGCACTATTATTTGTGCAAGTTATTTTGTTTTATTTGATTTTGGGGGTTCTCTTTATTAGTGTATATGATAGAAAACCTAATCATCATAAATTCCCTTCAAATATTTTGTGATGAGTTTCTATAATTTTAACTCTGAGTCTTATGCTAAAATTGTTTTTAATTATTATCAGGCTTTTTATATTCCATATTTCAAATTTGTTACATTTCTCTACCTTAAAAATTTTAAACTTTGCTCTGTCCTTGCTTTTCACTAGTAGTAGACCATCTTACCAAAGGCATGCCAAACATGCCAAACTCCAGCATTCCTGTGATGGACCATTCCATCTGCTCCCATGAGGCTGTGTTGTCTCCAAGCCAATGAGCAGCATGCCTTCCCGAACCAGCAAATGTTGACCGGGTAAGGATGAAGCTTCTCTTATTAGGAAAAACTTTTTCCACAGCTCTAAAAATATAACCAAGTTATAAAATAAATACAACCTAAAAGGAAGATTGAATACTTAAATTTTTTTAAATACTAGTTTCAAATGTGTTTTTAATCCTTTCTCTAACACAAGAAAATATTTCAAAAATTTTGTGAAATTTTTACATCTGTTTTGCATTTAGCTACTAGTATGCAGCTCACTTGAATATATTCTGAAAAATATATGAGGAGGACATCTTTGAAAAATATTATATTTTGAATAATTTCACCTACTAATTACTAAACTAAAAGCATAATGTGTGTAGTGGCATTTAGCATAGTTGAGAAACATTTGAACAATTTCTAATAGTTTCTAATAATTCACTATTTTTCTATCCTCTATCAGTACCTGTCCATTAATGATAATTTTTCATCAAAGTGATTCATCAGAAAAATAAACAAACAAACAAAATTCCCAGGTGTACTTTAAAATATGAAATCAACTAGGCTCTCTCTGTAAAAATATGATATCCTCACATGTCTTTTTCATAGCATAAAGTGTTTTACATTAAGCCATAGGTAGTGCTGGTTTTTATCTGATAATTTTCCTAATTAAAACTGTGATGTTCCACACTTTATTCATGTCTTATTTATTTATGTTTAAACATTATTAATTAGAATAGAATTATAATACTCTCCTTCCTCACTTTCTCCCTCCAGCTTGTACAAAGAGTGTTCCCTCCAAACTACCCTTTGTACCTCACTTTCAAGTTTGTAACCTATTTTTCTATTATTATTATTATTATTACTATTATTATAATTATTACTACATAAAGGTTTGTAAAATTAGAAGTAACAATTTTATAAAGATAATATCCTATAGTTTCAGGGCATTGTGTCACTTAGCACCAGCAAATCATCAACACTTGAATATACACTTAAAGAGAATGTTAAAAATACTGAGAAGCTCAGTGTGGTATCAGTTACTGCTCTCTAGAAACTTACAGAACACTAGCAAAAGAACTGAAAATCAATGTGTGCTACATACCTGCTTCTGGTTTGTGCCATGCACCTTATTCTACTATACTCTACTAATTAGAAAGTAAACAAGCAGTTACTGCATCACCATTTTAAGCCAGTTGAGACTTTCATGATTGGTAAAAACAACTATATCATTATTTTCCATAGACAATGAAAAAAACATTTTAAAAGAATATCCTCTATGGAATAAGCAAATCTTTGCTAAATACACAAGTCATATAATTCTTGATAACTTATGAATATTGATAATATCCATATTAGTAAAAGAAAGATATTTTAATATCGTGGGACTTTTAACTTGAAAATAGTTTTTCGTTCTGACTCTTGCAAGATTCTATCTAAATTGCTAAACTTCCAGGAACACATGTGTAAACAAAACATAGTGAGTTGTTGAGTTTCTGCATGAAATTTGACTTACTTCTCTGTGGCTATAGCCATGCTGTATCCATACAGGCTGTGTACATCATACTGTTTCCCCCAGTGCTGCACAGCGTCCATGCAAAGAGTTTTGGAATACATGATTTTGTCAAGAATACCTTAGAGAAAATAATATCACAGTATTCTTGTGAGATATTTTATCACAATATTTGTTTCTGTTTTTATAGTGCATTCTACATATCTAATCAAAAAAATCACAAACGACCACATTTAGTTAAACAATTCATTTCTGTGGTGACTGGACAATGATTTTAGCTACAATAAGTATAAACACATTACACATTAATTGCATTACATGTAATATGTTGTATTTAATTAAATGATACTTCATTGTTTTAGTAATACATGAATACATGGGGAATAGTCATTGATAAGTACATTGTAATTTACACATTGATATTGTACAGCATTCGTCTAAATACTAATTCTTATCATTTCTACCATACTAATTGATGCAAATGTGATGGTGGTTAAGAGCTGGTGAGATGGCTTAGTAAGGAAAACGCTCAGCACACAAGCATAAAGACCTGAGTTCAGATCTCTAGCACCTGCATGAAAGACACACATGGTGGTGACCATCTGTCATCCTTTCCCAGGGAGTTATAGACAGGTGGATACCTAAAACTCTGTTACTCTGTCTGTCTATATCTCCTGTAGCCCTCTCTCCCATTTAGTCAATCAACACACTCTAGCTTTAAGGAATAAGCCTTGTCTTAAAAAATGAATTTTGTGTTAGGTTGCTTACTCAATAATTAGTAATACTTGATATGAAAACCCGAGCACCAGAATGTAAAACCCAGCACCCATGTAACATGATGGATGTACAGTGCAGCTTTATAATTCTGTGTATCAGAACAAGAATACTTAAGTTTTGCTGAGAAAATATGAGTGTTAATTTCAGGGAGAAACACTTTCCTTAGTGGAATAAACAGAGGTTGATAGACAAAGCAAAAACTTTCTACAGGGTTCTGTGAATTGACACAGGTAAACGTGCCTATGAACATGAACATATACTGGTATAGATGTAGATACAACATAAAGAAAGAAAATTTGCAAAATAATATGAAGATTAAAAAGTTAAACATCTAGTTTTACATGAGGTCATGCACACGCATGCAATTGTTGACATGCACAAACAACATGCACAAAAAGGAAATAAAAATATTGTATTGATTAAGGAAGAAAACATTCAATGTCTCATATATGAGCATTAAAAGATGTGTACTTACATAGAACACAAATATAAATAAGTGATACATTAATGCAAACATGGGGTATTATATTTGACAAAGAAAGAAAAATCATTAAATTTAGGATTAAAAAGTATAACAAAATTGTGATTTAGAAATATGGTTTATAATTTATTACCTAACACAAATTTTGGCTCAACATTGAGTATTTAGGTAAGCAAATGAAATTTACCGGGAGTAAAAGGAGGGTAGTTCAATAGATTAGAAGTACACCCTTTCAGAGAACCTTGAATAAAGCTGGAAACTTCATTCATGTCCTAAATAGAAAAGAATACAATACCAAATTTTAAAATTGTGAATAGCACATTTCCTATGCTATTAACAATAAGTCATTCTTGAAATTGTTTTACTCTTGGATGTAATCTACCTATCTGATGATGTAGGCACAGGTATAAGTGTCCATGAACATTAGCATTTACTGGTATAGACATAAATAAGACATAAAGAAATAAAATTTACAAAATAATAAGAGAAAAATTAACACCATATATATGTATATATATATATGTATATATATATATGTATATATATATATATATATACACACACACACACACACACCTAAAAACAGGATCCACACACTAAGACAGGTAATTTAGACTCGAGTGAAGGATTGTAAGTGTTGTAAACATCTCTCATTTTACAGAATTATAAATTTATAAAAACAAATCTACACATTTAACAAACGTTTTTCAGAGTTGTGTCTATCTTCTCACTGTAATTAACTTATACACATTTCCAGCATAACCATTAATTATACATTTTTGATGGTGACAAGCAGTTGTTTAGTGTCTATCATGCTCTCAGCCTGTGGTTTGCACCAATATTCACTTAATCCACATCACTGTTTGTTCCTTTCTTCCATGGTGTTTACATACGTTAAGAAGTGATAGAAAATATTTAAATTTCGCTTAGAATATATTCTATAGTGTATGTGTGTATGTATGTATGTATGTGTGTGTGTGTTTGTGTGAGTATGTGTGTGTGTGTTTATGGACATAACATTTTCTGCTCACCAAATAAAACCATTTGTTTACAATAGTTACTTACAATCCAGAGTCCATCATATTCCACTTGTTGATGGAAAAGATCACATTCATTTGCCCACCAGTCCCAGGTTCTGGGATTAGTAAAATCTGGGTACACTGTTAATCCTGGCCATACCTAGATGAATAAATTATTCACATGTACAAATGAATAAAAAAATTATATTCAGTAGTATTTCAAATTCATGTAGTTAATAATATTTAACACCATTAAATCTCCAATATAGTACTTCAGTAGTTATGTGTGACTCATGTGCATATGAAAACAGTTAAAGTAAATATGAAGAAATGTTGAGTATTTAGAAAAGAAGAAAAAGAGGGAGTTAAAATTGCCATGTGAATTAAAAGTAAATGTTTTTTTAGTATCCTTGTAGATTAAATGAATTATTCAAAGTAATATTTTTCAGTTTCATTAATAAACAAATGTTATTACATCTACAAACACATCTACATTCCAAACTTCAAGAAAAGAAAGTTTCACTTTTATGGCAATATGTGCTAAATATTGTCTAAGTGTTCTAATCTTTTTATAATGTCATATGGTTTACTAGAACTTTTGGAAACACATAATTTTGTTTTCATTTTACAAATAAGGTATATTACTTAAATCCATCCTACAAAGTGAGATGAATGACTAACAGAAAGATTAAATGGGATGTTGAAGACCATATTCCCAACAGCTAGTCAGCAGGAATTTAAACTCAAGGTCTCAAAGACCTGTTCCTGTTGTATCGAAGATGAGGTGTATTACATTATATTGCCTCTTTATAATGCATACGATTTCAGACTATTATTCTTTATGTATTCCTCAAATAACAGTATTCACAGGCAGAATTCATTTCTAATTAATTATGACAAGTTTGCATAGCTTTAAAACCAGATAAACACTATTTATTATCTTTTGATCTGGCCAGGATTACAGTAGGAAGTGTCCAAAAAACATAGTCTGTGAAATACTAGCGACTTGTGTGGGTCTGGTGGAGCTTACTATCACAGGACAAAATGCTGCTTTGGAAAATTTAAGTTCATAAATTACAGTAAGGATAGATACAATATTTATCATTGTTATAAATAACGGTTTAATTGTTTAATACACACACACACACATATATATTATTTCCTCACAGTTTTATTTAGTTGGGTTTTTTGTTGTGTTTTTGTTTTTTAACCACAACAGTAAGTTACCAACACTTTGTATCTAGACATTATTTTCTTTTGTCAAGAGGTATGGCTTTGTTTCTAGTAATATTTATTCTGTACAAACATATTCATCAAGGGCTGGGAAGATGCCTCCATCAGTTAAATCTTTGCCACATAAGATGGAGAGGCTTTTGGTCCTGTGAAGGCTCAATACCCCAGTGTAGGGAAATGTCAGGGCCAGGAAGCAGGAGTGGGTAGGTTGGTGAGCAGGGGGAGGGGGAGGGAATAGGTGGGTTTTGGAGGGGAAACTAGGAAAGGTGATAACATTTGAAATGTAAATAAAGAAAATATCTAGTAAATTTTTTTAAAAAAAGATGCATTCATATTCCCAGAACCATAGCCATTCTGAAATCCCAGGACTCCTAAAGAAGTAATGGGAGGAGATAGGAGCATCCTATGATGCTCGTGGAACAGCTTGCCTCACAAATGGACCAGGAAATATGGGACCCTGTATCAAACAAGGTGAAAGGCCAGAACTGACAGTCAAGTTATTCTCTGACCCTACATACATGCAATGGTGCACTTATGCCTGCACTCGCATGCATACACATATTGATGGACTGACAGGCTTATGTGAATGCATAAATATGCAAAAAAGCTAGACACCTTTTGACTTCTGTTCATAATTGACTCTGTGATCTCTGAAATTTTAATCCAATTTTGAATATTTCAACTTTCATCCTGGCAACAATTTCAGTAATTACACATTATCTTCAGTTTTAAATGGAAGTCATAAAACTAAGTGTGTAGTTTGTAGTTACTTTATTTACAAATATTTTATATTAATTTCTTTATATTGAAGGAACATTGAAGAATTTTCACAGTAATTTAAAAAGTATATAAAATTTATTGGATTCCATTTTGATAATTGAGTTTTAATCATCTATTACAGAGTGTTTCACATTACTTTTTCTTGCAAAATTACAAATCCAAAGAGAAATGCACATAAACACACACACACACACACAAACAAACACACACACATGTGACATTTACACAAGCATTATTTGCAAAATAGAAAGTCAGAGCCCTATGAATTTAATGGATGTGAGATCTTACCTCTCCAATAAGTGGTGTGGTTCCATCTGACTCATTCACCCAAACATTTTGCTCATTCCCCCTCACATATGTTTGATATTCCGCACCATTAGCACGCTTATTTATAGAGATTGCAGGGTCCTGATTGAGAAATAATATGCTGTAGGAAATAGGTTAATACACAAATGCATAATAATAAAAAATGTCTTATTACACAAATTATCTTTACCAGGATGATAATATATTTTTGTCCGTGGTTATGTAAATCCTGAGCAAATTCAGGAAGTCCTTTAAATGCCACTTCATCATAAGTAAAGTCCTTTTTGTCTTCCATGTAGTCAATATCAGTGACTTGTGCATCCTGAAAATTAACAAAGTTGGTTTCAGTGTGAGTAGAAAGAGGTTTCTAGTAACCTCAATATTTAAGAACAAGCATTCTTTTTTATGCAGAGGGTAATGAAGTTAGCAGTAAGTTCAAGCTACTCCTTGGAAAGCTTACTAATGTAATTTAATCTCACTATTTGGAGGGAAGTAGGAGAGTTTCAAACTGCAAATCAGCAGGAGCTACAGAGACAGAGCATGCTTCAAGAATGAGAGATAAGCTATTGGTGTTCTCTTCAGAAAAATTTCCCCTATGTCAATGTGCTCGAGGCTCTTCCCCACTTTCTTTTCTGTTAGTTTCAGTGTATCTAGTTTTATGTGGAGGTCCTTGATCCACTTGTACTTGAGCTTTGCACAAGGAAATAGGAATGGATTGATTTGCATTCTTCTACATGCTAACCTCCAGTTGTGCCAGCACCATTTGTTGAAAATGCTGTCTTTTTTTTCCACTGGATGGTTTTAGCTCCTTTGTTAAAGATCAAGTGACCACAGGTGTGGGGGTTCATTTCTGGGTCTTCTATTCCATTGGTCCACCTGCCTGTCACTGTACCAATACCATGCAGTTTTTATCACAATTGCTCTGTAGTACAGCTTAAGATCAGGGATGCAGATTCCACCAGAGGTTCTTTTATTGTTGAGAACAGTTTTTGTTATCCTAGTTTTTTTGTTGTTGTTATTCCAGATGAATTTGCAAATTGTTCTTTCTAAGTCTGTGAAGAATTGAGTTGGAATTTTGATGGGGATTGCATTGAATCTGTAGATTGCTTTTGGCACGATGAGCAATTTTACTACATTAATCCTACCAATCCATGAGCATGGGAGATCTTTCCATCTTCTGAGATCTTGTTCAATTTCCTTCTTCAGTGACTTGAAGTTTTTGTCAAACAGATCTTTTACTTGCTTAGTTAGAGTTACACCGAGGTATTTTATATTATTTGTGACTATTGTGAAGGGTGTTGTTTCTTAACAATATGTTTGCCTAAATTTGAGCTGTCCAATGACAATGCCAGTTGATGGATCAGCATGGAGGAAGAAATCAGACAAAGTCCCAGTTTCTGGTAATGAATAGCTGTTATGGGAAGGAGAATCGGTTTACTCCAGGGCCATGTCCTGGAATAGATTACTTAATTCTAGATGGTAAGCCCTAAACAAATACAGGCAGCATCAAATATCCTAGGCAAGTCTCTCACACACACATATGTGTGTCTGTGTGTGTGTGTGTGTGTATGTGTATTAATAGTAATCAAATAAGTGTTTATCAATTTGAGAAGTTGTGGTGTGAACACAGAAGTTGGGGTAATGAGAGGGAGAGTGTAAGTCATTAATTCACGTATGAATTCTCAAAATTTAAATGGAAATATCATAAGAAAAGGTTTTTATTAATATGACTTCTACTAAGTTCTTCAAAAGAATTGACCAATTAATAAAAAAGAAGTCATTAATTTTTTAAAAACAAGGAATTTGAGGGTCTGGAGAATGGAAAGGAAAGCTAAAAGTGATATAAATATAGTCTCAAAAAAAGAAGAAAGTACACAAACTTAACCAGCTTACAAACATCAAATATGGATATAAATTAAATATACCATTACATCAATTTTATAAATATAAATATTCTAAACTATCTATCTAACATACTTTATGTATTCATGTGTCATGACACTTTGAGTCATTTCCTTATATATGACCATGTTTGTCCTACAATCCCACAATCCCTAGCACCCTCCACTCTCCTTACATATGGGATGCCAGCTTCCCGGTTTCTTCTTACGACTTCTTTCACTTGATCTAAAGATTGGTAATTCCAGCGACTCAGTTGAAAGCCAAGATTCCAATATGCTGGCATTGCTGGTCGTCCAATGAGCTTGAGGTGAATGGACAGTTAGTTAGTTTCAACAAAGAAAAATGTCTTTAGAATCATTAATATTGATGTGCTTATTATTCTACTTTGCCTTTAGCACTCATTTAACTATATAATGTAAGAACAGAATCACATCTAAATTCTACTTATTTCTACCAAATATTCCAGAATTTTCAAATAAATACTTACCAAAACAATAAGTTTTTGTCTGTACCACATATTTGAGTGTTTTGTGATAAGGAAACACTCAGGAAAAATAACATTTCAAAAATATACTTGTCTAACATGAAAAATTAAAGAAAAGAATCAAAGTATCATAAAGGAAATTATAACACAAGAGGAACATTTTTTTTTTCATAGCCCATTTTGATTAAATTCATAAATGATCCATATTTTCATTGGGTACTTCTATTTTCCCAAATTATAGACATACTTTGTTTTATTCTATCAAAAACAATCATAACTAAAGGTTTAGTAAGTAACAGCTCCAATGAGTGAATTCTGAGCTCAGTGATCTAGTTATAAAATTAATCTAAATAAAATAGACTTTTACATAAATGTAAATTTCATTATACAGAGGAATAATAAAAAATATCAACTCATCGTTAAATTGTAATAAGTAAATTACATGTAGATAGGAAGTCCCATATGTGTAGCAAATTATTTAACAACTTCTTAAAGTAAATTATTGTGTGAAATAATTTATAAATTCATCCTGAAACAAACCTCTTGGTATTGTTGAACAACTTGTTCGGGTGTGTCTCCAAGAAATATATAAAAGTCTAATATGCCACCAGTAACTCTGTAAGTAATTATTGGAGTTGGCTGGATGAAAACCTCTAGAAAATAAAAATAGGAAACATATGTAAATAATTTGTAAAATGTTTTCAATGATAAGAACATTTGTGACACATATTTAAAGAAATCTTGTTAGCCATATCAGTGTATAATATTCAATTATTAAGGAGAAGTAAGCTAATGACAATAGGGTTAACTTGGTAGAAATACAGAAGGCTGTAGCTTGTAAGATTTATGAAGGATTGTCAAGATGTTCTTTTCCAAAATTGGCATGACTCCTCTGAAAATCTTATAACAAGGCATAAGGTTCATATTCCTAATAAGAACAAATATCTTACTAAAACCATATCTCAATTAGTTATTGCAACTTAAGATTAATTGTATGGCATGACACTATGTATACTTTCCCAAATAAAAACACAACTAAAATGTAATTTTGAAATCTTCCAATAATAATTTCACACTATACCATTGTTTACAAAATAGTTTTTTTTTTGTTTTTTTGTTTTTTGTGGAGTCAAATATCTATGAATGGAATAAGAAGAGTACATATATTCCAGTTTTATACAACTTATATGCAAATTTCACCCACACCCAAGCATATTATCAAATAACTTGTACTTGCCCATTGCATTGCTGTTCATAAGGAAAACGCCATATGACTTCCCAGTTTTGTCTTCAATACCCATGAAGAATGTCTGATGCCCATAGAGATTATGATTATTCTGGAAGATGAAGTTTCAAATTTTAAATATTTAACTGAATATAAAGTAAAGACATTTTAAATCAAAATGAAGATATTTGCTAAAATGTATTTTACAAATGTATTTGCTTTTGTAATTTACCCTTCTATAGATCTATACTATTTCCCCTTATTGTACATCACATAAAAGATACAAAAATAATATATTATACTAACTTTATATTAGCTAAAGAGACTTTGACATGTGTTAAAATGTTGCTTGCTTCTTTGTTTTATTAGAATTAAATATATTTGAATAATTATGCTGATTGTAACACACACACACACACACACACACACACACACACACACACACACACACATTTTTCCCCCATAGGAGCCAGAACAATGTCTATTCTAGATTCTGTTTTCTAAGAACAGATGAGACCGTGAGATAATCCAGACAAATCCTAAACAAGTCAGACAAGTGGAACTGTAAGACTTTCTAATTGGTTTTAGACAGAAACTTGAGAGAAACCTGGAATGAAAGTCAGAATGAAGAAGCTTTAAGTCTAGTGTTTATTTCAGATGGCAATTCTGTCAACACCGAAAACAAGGAGTGCTAGAATTTATCTGTTGTTTTGTACCAAGTTCCTTCAAGCCAACTATCCATTTACTCATTTGGTTGAATGAGTATTAACATTGGTTTTCAAAACTAATAAAGATAACTAGGTAATAAGTAAAAATAGCTTTAGTGGTTTATTATTTTTTCTCAAGACAGGGTTTCTCTGTATAGCTCTTGCTGTCCTGAAACTCTCTCTGTAGACCAGACTGTCCTTGAATTCAGAAATCTGCCTGCCTTTGCCTCCCAAGTGCTGGGATTAAAGGTGTGCACAACCACCGCCCAGCTTTGGTTTATATTTTAATCTTATGAATTTCACATTAATACAGGAAACAAATCTACACAAAAGTAAAGCACTGTGACTATGATCCTTCCATGAAGAGCTGTGGTACGTAACTTGTAATTTTATATACCTTATTATGTAGAGTTATAGTATTTACAAAAACAAAACAGAAAATAACTGAAAACCTCCCTTTCAAAAACTGAATGTCTTAGATGATTGTATGCTGTGGATCATCCAGAAATGGGCAAAACTGCAAGGGATTGTGACTAAAAGAAGATAGATATCTCAACCTATAGACAACATGCTATTTGGAATTATTCCACCAAGCTTTAACCACAAGAGAGCAAAAAATAGAATAATAAAATACAAAAATAAAAAAAGCAAACAGTCACTATCTTCAGATACATATTCAAATCAGAGAAATTAAGATTTTTCTATTAGTTCTCGTTAAGGTGAGTTAGATCCATATGTCTGTTCTGAATAAAATTCACATAAATTGAGTCAAAAAGGTTTAAGGTTTTAATTTTAAAAATTTAAAATGCTAAAAATAGATCAGAAAAATATTTCAAGCGTTAGGCACAGAGTATATCATTCTGAACCAGTTCATAACGTGAAATTAATATTTTCTTTCAAAAAAAATCAAACAACAAAGCAATAGTCTTAAGAACTGCAGAAAATGCTTTCCAGCTATATTTCAGATAGGGTAGTTAATAACTAGAATAAATAAGGAATCTAAAGATAACCAGAGAATTAATCTGATAGTAACTGAGATAATGAATTGAATAGGTGGCTCTGGGAAAAGGAAACACAAAAGATCGATACATATCTTAAAATGTATTAAATATCCTTATTCATTTGGAAAATATTAATTAAATTATATGTTATATTCCATTTCAGACTAGTTATCACTAGGAAAACAAATGTGAACTAGAGAGTTTGCTCAGTGGTTAGAGTACTTGGGTCTCTTTCAGAGGGCCTCCTGAACTCTATCCCCCACATTGAAAGCTCAGAAATATTAGTAACTCTAGTTCTAGGGGGATCCATGAACTCTTTTGACCTTTGCAGCTACCAGGCATGCACATGGTACACATCCACAGGTGCATGCAAAAAAAAATATACACATAAAAATAAAATAAGTATTTTTTAAAAAAAATTAAAAAAGGAGAAAATGGCTGAAACCTCAGATGAGGATGTGTAGAAATAGGAACCCTTACTCGTTGGTCTTGGCAGTGTAAACTAGTACCCCCTTCATGGAAGTCAGTATGGGACTTCCTCAAAAAAGATTAAAAAGAAGTTAGCATATTCATGATATATACCACTTCTGGGCATATACCCAAAGAGTTCCATATCCTACCAAAGAGATATCTCCACACACAGGTTTACTGCCACCCTACTCACAATAGAGGAAAAAGATCTGAGTAGTTGCCCAGCAACTAACAAAGGAATGACAAAATGTAATAAATATGTACAACACAATTTGATTCAGGTTTTTTTTGAAAGAGTGATTTTTTTTCCAAGACTCTAAGTGGGACTAGAGAATCCTGTAATAAATTAGGTAATCTAGACTCAGAAAGACAAATGCCACATGTCCTTTTGTTCCCGCTCAGATCTGAGTCCTGGCTTTAAAACTGCACCCTCTCTTTTTTTCTTTCATTCTCTCATGTTACGGGTCATGTAATCAGATAAATGAACGTGATGGGAAGAGGATTCACGTTGAAAAAGGACAGCGATAACAGAACACATGAAACCGAAAAAGCAGAGAAGCTACGGGGTGTCAGAAGGTACAAGTTGGGGTACAGGAAAATAAGAGGGTTTCAAAGGATCAACCCAAACAAATTGTATTTGAAAGTGGTATAATAAACTTGCGACTAGAAGAGTTTAATTTTAAAAAAAAATTAGAACCAATTCTAAGGTAGGTATTTCTGTTGTGTAAATGATTTATTCAGCACAGTCACAAAAATATTAATGTCAAGTAGAACTGATTGTTTCAACTTCTTCAGTGTGATCATTTACTCTGTAAAGTTAAAATAATATCGTACATCACCAGGAATTTCATCTCGAGTAAAGATTGGCCATGTTTTCCAGTATAAGTCATGACGAAATCTCTTATGAATATGTTCCCCAAAGCCATAAATATATTCACTTGGAAGTCTTGTTGAAATCTGCAAATACTGGTTTGAGTACACCAGCGGACCAATACTGGTATCAAACCTAAGCAAAAAGAGAAAAGAGAAAGGCATGTGTATAAAGGAAACACTCCCTTGTCTCAGTTTAATGTTGACATTATCCAGAATAATTGACTGGGAGAAGTACAAATTGTCACAGAGACAGAACTCATTTATGGTATCAGTAGATCTCTGTTTTCATCAATAAAGGTTTCATAGGCATCTTACCCTCTAGCCCAATATCATTAGTGTTACACAGCAACATAATAAATAGACAAAATGTTTAGATTCAAAGATTATAAATTATATTCTGTGGATCAAGGTTTAAACTATGCTCATTGTGCTGGATACTATGTTTGTATGTTGCATCACAGAACTGGTTTCCATTCACTCTAAAATTAATTTTAAAAATCAGTCTTTCCAAAAATACTAAAAGTACAATGCAAAACTTTTGAAAACAATAGTTTTCAAGTGTAACCCATTAGCAAAAGCCTCTTGTCTTTCACCTTCCAGAGCCAAGACAAACATCCTGTTTTATTAATTCTATGGTTAGACTCGTCAGGATTTTACATGTAAGTGATTCATTGAAGCATTTCTTTTCCTATGCTGGACTATTCTGCTTAAAGGTAAGTACATTTTATGACATAGGAGAAAGCAAATTAAAGAAATGTTGAAATACAGTCATTGAAAGTAAATTTATGATATTTGATTTTCAACATTGTATAATTAACATTACCTGATAAAAAGCCTGTATCGATTTTCTTTTTTAAAAATTATTTCTTTTATTTCTAAAATATTTTCTTTTATTTTTTAAGATCATATTACATTATTTCCTTCCTATTTGTCCTCTCAATCTTCCCATATATCCCTGCTCACCCTGTTTAAAATTCATAACTTTATTAATTCTTCCTATATCATACATATGTATATATGTGTGTATTTGTATACATGCTGACTGTATGAATGCTGACTTTTAAAGGAAATTACTAAATTTCACTAAATTCTTTGAGACAATTATTTCTTGCCCCAGACAATACATTCTAAACAAAAATATTTAACTTGTATTTAAATTTTTATGTGTGAAAAAAATGATTTTGACATTATCATGGAAACTCATACCTCACTAAACAGAAAGCATCTACTTCTGAAAATTGTTTAAGAGAAGGTGAAATAAAATAATGAAGGGTACATACATAGCAATCATTTCCAGTATGAGTGAATATTGGCAATGCAAGCATTTATCAGTTGTTCCTGCCATGCATTTGGTTGACATTAACTGACGTTTTCAAATTTGTATTTTAGTTTCTTTCTTCTATGGAAAGAAATAATAATTGCTTCTTCTAAGCAAAAAAATAATTCTGCCATCATAATATTCATGGATCTATACGTTCACATTTTTGGGAGAAATTTGTACATTCTTTATGAACTGGCATTATCATTAAGATGTCCTTATCGGCTTATATTGGCTATCTCTTTGGACTGATATGAAAGCAGCACACAACCATCACTTACAAGACTTTGTTGTTGCTTTTCCTGGTCACTTTAATGCTGAATGGTTTTTCTGAGACCTGGACATCATACAGTGTGTCAGGTGCTGGGATTCCAGTTCCATCTTTTACAAACTGATGTGGCACTTCATATCTATTGTTCTTTGGATCCGTGATCTGCCCAGATTTTAATACATAAACATTAAGTGATTGCGATATACCCACCTCTGAATTACTGCATACAAGTTGGGAAATGATCTATATCTATAATGTTATATCATATTGCAAATACAACATAGATAAAACATACAAATTATTAAGAAATAATTATATTTTATAGGTTGAGAGTTTTCTACATTCTTAAGTAGTTATGTTTATTGATAGAAGAACTAGTGTCACTAAATATCATTGAAAACTGGGCTTTTACAAATAATATTGTAAAGTCTTTAGTTCTTGAGTTATTCCCAAGACAAAAGTGATCATTTAATTTTAATTTTTAAAAGTACTTTATTAAAAACCTCACAGATGAAATAAATCAAAAAGAAATTAACCAGACCCCAAATCTATACATCTCAATGAAACTTGACAGTATAAAGAACCACTAGAAAGAAAGCTGTAGAGATTCACATTGGATTTTAACCTTGTAATATAGAATATTCCTAAGTATCCATCTTGACAAAAATATAACTAGAAAGTAATTACCTATCTGCCCTCTTTCATAACTCCTGTTTATTTTCTCTGATTAATCCTTCCTTAACTTGTTATTCCTTTAAATTTTGTGATCTAAATAGCAAACAGTTAAATATAAATATTTCATATAACACATATCATATATATAATATCAAATATTAATTATCAATTTTCCTGCTGTTAGGCAATGGCTTTTACTACAGTTTTTGCATTAATGAATAAAGTATTTGGAAATGGATTGTTTTATATACCTCATGGTAAGACAGTACTTTTTCAGTATATTCATTCCCATGGGTTCTACTCTTATCAGTGCAAAACTCAATACATAAATAATTTAAGTCGTTTAATATTTTGAATGTGTTCCTAAAAAGTTGCTGTTATTATATCTTCTAAATTACATATGTGTGTGTTTTGTGTGTGTGTATGTGTTTGTATGTGTGTGTTCACACACATGTATGTGACTAACTGCTCCCTATAAACCAGTAATCTCTTGCTTTAACCTGAAGTATGAAGTTTTGCACTGCATTTATACAATACTATTAACTTATCTCTAAACAAATTTTAAGTGAGTATCCTGGAAAGTTGTTTAGTGGTTAGGAACAATCATCAGACTTTTAGAGAGGAGACTCTGGTTTAATTCTTAGTATGCACACAGTGGTTAACAAACATCTATAACACCGTTTCCAAGGCTCTGATAACCTCATTTGGCTTCAGTGGTCAACAGACCTACACAAAATGTAACAACATTCACACCAGCAATAAATACATCTACACATATAAAATAAATAAATGTTAAAAATATTTGAAATAATTCAATGTAGTCTGTAATTTAATACCATCACATATTGAGCCCCAATCCTTCTCAAGACAATAGTCTAAGTATTTTAAATAAAATACGTTTTTTGAATTTTTAAAAAAATAGCTAAAGAAAAAAACTATTATTGATATTGTCTTCAAGGACAGAAGGACAAATAAGAGGGTAAGTAGTGTTTTAGTTATCTTTTTGGGATAAATATTTCTCAGGGTGGACAATATACGGGAAGACGAAACAATATTTTCTTCAACTACATTTAAGATGAAAGCTTTCTTAGAAGTACCACAAGCCAAGGGCTGGAAAAATGGCTTGTAGTAAATTAATATCTCTTTCTGTTCCTGCAGAGGACCCGGGTTCAGGTCTCCACATACTCATGGTTCCTCAGAACCACCTATAATTCCAGTTCCAGGATAATCTGTCGCCCTCTTCTGGACTCCATGGTTACTGCTCACCTGCTCTTCTGTGGCACTACCCCACCCCTTCCCCTCGAGATACACAGACAAAATTTGCATTCATAAAATAAATACAAGTAAATTTTTAGAAATCATAAAAGTCAAACCTTGAACCGGAAGCGATTACGTGTCTGACTCTGAGTTGTGAGGAGGACGCTTTCAATGTCTTCTCCAAATAGAGTGGGAGAACGGATTCTGTTCAGTGTGGCTTTAAGTCCTTAGACAAAGGAAAAGAAAGGCACAGACACTTAAAATATTTTGTATATTGAAAATTATTGACAATCTATTTCATATTAATAATTTTATTATACTGTCACAAATGACTTTCTCTTTTTATTTTACATGAGGCAACGCTGAAAAAAAATCCTCAATTTTTTAATTTTTGATGTGTGTACTTAATGGATTCTATTCAAGATACTATTTTCGGAGAACAACTTAAAATAGACTCTTTCCACTTAGAACATGTATTGGGCTATGATAGTGGGAACACTCCTTACCAGTGTTATCATTCGTGACTACAGCATTATAGCCATGGTTATCTGCAAAGAAGCACCAAGGAATGACAGAGTTGTTCCACGGACGCCAGCAACAGCCACGCTCTTCACATTTTGCCTGGAAAAATATTTTTAATTAAAAAATAAAGTGATCGGCAATTTATTCAGATGTACTAGGTCTGTTGTCTTACTGTTCATGCCCTAAACACACATTTTTTTAATACCCTTTGCCCTCTCGACCATTGCAGGTTTTTTCTTTCATGATGATAGCAACAAAAAAGATTTTGAATACTTATGTTAGTTATCAAATTCAGATGAGGATACATAACTCAAAATCTTGATTTAATTCAATCACAGATAACTTTTGTAGCAATGACTAGAGCTTATTAAAAGTAAGAGCTTGTCAATGCTAGATAACTCCTTGACCACTTAACCCCAGTCTCAACCCAGAGTTTTATAACAGTTTTTCAAAAGAATTACTAGCTAAATATTTTAGTAATTGAGTTATTTTAAATAGTACCATACTTTAATAAGTATTACAAATTATTGACTAAACAGTAATTTAACTAAAGATCTGAAAAAAATCTCATAAATTAGAAGTCATAAACACATACTTAACATGTTGTATAGCATGGGGATATGCACTATCAACAGTGTAACTAATATCACTATAATGAAAGTTTCAATTATGACACCTATTTATAATTTGAAATCTGTGCAATGTTTTCATAGCTGTTTTGTGAAAACTATTTTTAAATGGCACATGTTAATCAACCAAATGTATACATTAAACTGTCTTCACATCACATTAAAATAGCTTTATATACTGAAACATACATTGCAAATAAGAGTGCTAAAGAATCAGTTGACATCTTCATAGTATCAGGTATGTGAAGCCTTTATTTGGACATTTTTTTCTCTAGTTTAGGTAACCTATCAAAAAGTCCCCAATAACACAAAATCCTACTGTAATAAAATGTGTATTATTGCAGTACTTCTAAGATGTTTTGTTTTAACTTAGTTCAAATACAAAAATAGAGCCAGTCATAGGTATTCTAATCCAAACAGGTGTATGAGTTTGTGTAAAAAACAAACAAACAAACAAACAAAAACACAGTGTAAGCATATTTTGACAAACTGAAAAGTGAGCTAAATAAAATTAGAGTAAATTTCTCAAAATAAAATCTATTAGTACTTTCCCTGAGCTGCCATTAAAAAAATGAAATAAAATATGGCTTAAAGCAACAGAATTGAATTCTCACAGAGCCACCCAAACTCAAGCTGTCCAGGGAGCCATGCTGCTTCTGTGGCTCTCTGGACGAATCCTCATTAGATTCCATAACTTCTAGTGATCCTTGGCAGATTTGGCATCCCTTGCTTCTAATAGTTATTCAACTTTATTCTCTCTGGTATTCCATATACAGACACTCATTGAACCAAATCTGCAGATGCCCCTTTACCAAATAAGATCCTATTTTAAGACTCCAAGTTAACATATTTGGCAGGCATACAGTAACTCCCTACAAACATACATTATAGGATTGGTCTAAAATTATTACCTTTAAATGTAATCAAAATTAATTTTACTTTATCTTTTGGAATTTAATGGGTTTTTTTTTGTTTGTCGCTGATCTTCCTACTATTTAAAAATTTTAAGAGTTTTTCAATATTTTTTATTTACTTCTCTAATTTCCTGTTTCTTTCTGATTTGCTTAGAAGACAGAATATAAGGCACACACAATCCATTAATGGACATAATTTCAGTAAACTCCCATAAATAAAATGGCAAAATAATCCTCAATAGTTATTTTATTAATGACATGAGTATATGTGTATTAGAATTAGAATTCTAATGTGTACTTATTTGAATATTAAATTGAATCAGTGATGTAACTTTTTCTTTTCAAACTCAAATAATAAAGGAAGGCCTAGCCTTCTCTTTCCACATTATTTTATTTGGCAAAAGGAACCTTAAAAAAGAATAGGGGCTACACTAAAATCATAACATAGACCCTCATTCAACTCATTCAAGATTACTAGTGTCATTATAAAAGCAATTTCTTTTTTTCTGTTGTACATACTAAAGAAATTTTCTATGAGGAAGACAAGACAGGCCATCTACAAAAATAGTAGAAAAGTTCTCTCTAGATAAACCCACGGAGAGGCAGAACTCTCACTCCAGATCAATGAAGTGTGTTTTGTACCACACACACTATTACAAGGTGTCAAAATATAGAGACCAAGTAATGTTGTAGTGCCTAGCTCCATTTGATACATCTGCATCCCAAACCCTAAACCTAAGGCTCATGATGAACAGGATCTCTCGACTGTGGCACAGTGTCTAAATAAATGTGTCTAAATATGACAAAGAAGACATACCCATGAAATCTGAACAATATTGTTGCCCATACAAAAGCTGAACAGTAACACCAGCACTGGATAGACCAGTGTAAAAGGAGAAGTCTGCAAGGTCCCACTACTATATGAGGAGTTACAGCTAATCAATGACTACTGAGAGATGGGCAATGAATCTTCCTCAAGGATAAGCCTTCTAGATGGCTATCCAATATCAAGTGGGCAGCTCTGAAAAGATACACAGACAAGCAACGAGTGGACTTAGAAAGCTGTATTTATTCATTTTTATATGTATATGTAACAATAATAAAGAAAAAAGAAGCTATGAATGTGAAGGGAGTGGGGGAATGGGAGTTATTGTAAAAAACAAAGGGAGGGGTGGGAATGATGTAAATAAACATATATAGTTAAAAAATTCAAAATCCTCACTAAAAATTGGTGAAAATGGCTGATTTTGTCTCAGACAGCTGGCTTCCGGAGCTATGAGAAATGAGTGAAGAAGGTACCAAAAGTAAGATATTTGTTATGGCAGTATGTGCTGATGAAAACACTTAGGGTGAGAATATAGCTGTTTATTACATTACCATCTTGACTTTCATACCTTATTATTTTTGAGCTTTTATGTATTCATGCCTTCTATATACAATATGAAGCATATTTCAAAGTTTAACATTTTGTCAATTGGGATAAATCTTTGAATATATAAAGTGCAAGAGAACTTTTATAATTAAAAATATACGAAAACTAACAGAAAATAATCATTTTGACTAATTTAATATTAAATGTTTTTTGGGAGAAATAATATATATTCAGAAGCTAATTTCATATTTAGAGTTTTATATACATTTTTAATAAGTTATTGCTTTAGGTTGTCACTGAAGATAATGGAAAGCTAATGGTTTCAGTTTCTTAAAGATTTTACAAGGTATTACTGAAAATATATTATGGGAAATACATATAAAAATCCATGTAAAATAATTTGGATAAATATTCCCTTTAAAATATATATTTAGGCCAGTTTCCTGATTTCTGGGACATTTAGTTTTCATTCATTCAGCATTTATTTTATCAGTTTTCTGTAATAAAAATTACCTTTGAATATTATCTAATTAAAACATTTTAAGACATTGGTTAATGACTAAAACCTATTGGGTTTATGGAACATAAGTTAAGATTGAACTTTGTACCCACTTGCAGAAATCCTCTGACCTATTCATTTTGCTTTGATAAACTCTTTGAATTTCCAGTGAAGTCTAAAGTTCAATGAGTGAGAGTTCATTTAATAACAGAATCTCATTTAAACCATTTTGACTAGGTTTTTTTTTTAAATCTGAATGTCAAGACGCTCCTTTTCTGTTCCTGTCTTCTTCCAATTTGACTCTTTCCTATCCTTTGAGTCAAATCCATAGTGTGGAATGCTATGTATGCACTCTACCACAAAGATGCATTGCAGATATATATATATACTCTTGGATCATTTAACCAGGCTAGCCTCATACTTTTAATCATCTTGCCTCAGCTTCTCTAGTAGCAAGAATTGCAGGCATGCCGCATGATGTTGGGCTTACAGTGTCTTCTTGAATGACAAATATAAACATATTTGCTGATTTAGAATTTGTTTACTTCATGAATTTGGTTTATTACTGTGATCATGCATATTGAAAAAGAAAATATTTTTCATCAACTTAATAGATTGAATTAACATTAAAGACCTCAGGATAACAAAGTCAAATGTCAAATCACTGCCTGTTTATATATCACTTTCCTAGAAGAGTCATGTTATTTTTTTTTAAAAAAAAGGATTCAGTATTAATCTTCTATCATTTCTTGAAAAAAAACAGTAATGAGAATATTTACTTTTCTCAGTGTATAACAGTAAACACTGATTTATGTAGCTGCTTCATCAATAGATAAAAGAAGTTATTACTATAGGTTTACTGATAAATACTTCATTGATTTTTATAGTTTCTGATAAGAATGTACTATCTAACTTATGGTGCATACAAGGATTAGCAAATCATTCATTATGTCCTGTGATAGGATGGGTGAAATTGAAATTCAAACACAAATATTATAGAAATTGTCAAATATGAACATAAAACACATACACTCATTGACTTTTATTTTCACAAACTTTATGAATTAAAAAGTCTGAGTCAATGTATGCTTACATGGATCCAACAAGTTTCTCCACTAATTTTCATATAATAAAATATAATTATGTTTAGAAAAGTGAGTCATATATATTTTTCTAGAAATTCTTAAAAATCCCCCTACAAATAGTGTAATTTAAATCATACAAATGTTACTTAAGGTCCTGAACATTAAGGAGTAGAGAAGATCAATAACATTTTCAGGAAAGCATTGTAAGCTTGTTGTATAGCTTGTTATATAGCTTCTTAATTTGAAATAACCAAATGAATTGAAAGAGGTTCATTAACATCAATTCTGTCACAAATTTATACAGAAAAGTAATGGGAGCATATGTGAACATTATGTCCAGATCTTTAATAATATACAATTATTCTATATTGGGTAGACATCTTCATATAATGCTGTTTATATTTCTAAAATCATCCAGAACATTTTTGGCAGACCTTTGTTGGATGTTGTTCTGGAATGCAGTTAATTCTCTCATTGACAGGTTCACCTTGTTCAGGGGGACACTTCCCAGGACTAGGGGTTGAAGTTGGACTTTTTATTTCTGGAAGAAGGAAATATAAAAAACATTTTCATTAAGCAATGAATACATTGTTTAACAAATGGATTCATTTCTTTTATCATTATAGCAAAATCAATGTATGATTCCAGAAGACCTTCCCCGCCCCCAAATTCAAGCCTTGGTCAGTATAATAATAAGGTTAGATAACATTTAAAAATACAATGTATAGTATGATTTTTAGAAAAGACTAATGCTGATTTTATAGCTGTCAACAACTGAGAGGAAGTATAATAACAGCTATAGGATCTGCAACTAGTGTTTGACATGCATGTAACAGATAACATGCTTTTCAGTCCGTCCTTGGTAATGAAAGAATGATAAAGAAAGAGACAGTTCAGGGGTCGAGAATAATATGCAGAGACTGATTAGAATAGGGAAAGATCACTAAAATCCTGAAGCCTTAACTCGCCTTACTTGTACTTTTTCTTGTACTCTCTATCTCTTCAGTCCTAACTAGGGTGAAACGAATATTGTTTACACCATTCATGGACTGTTCATATTTCTGAAAACCAAAGCAAAAACCTTGGCATCCTTAAGGGTGTCAGAGAGAGAGAGTGGGAAGGAAGAGAGAGAGAACCCTGGCAATTTATTTAAACTTTTTTAACACTTCACCTCTCTTCCTCATATGCCTTTATTTAAAATAACATCTAGTGGGTAGTCCACCAATGTCAAAGTACACAAAATCTTTAATGCAGTCACGTTCTATTGAGAACAGGAGACTCCAGAGGACAGAGAAATTTCGTAATTTTGGAACATACACCAAGTTCTTCACATTTCAAGTAATTTCACATATGTTATCTAACAGATATTTTTAATCTTACATATTTACTCATTAGTCACTCTGGGGAAGGGTTTGCTTTGATGCTGTAGCATAGCGAAGGAAGTAAGAGAACAATTTACAACTTGTGAACGTTAGTTCATTACTTCCCTCTCACAGATGCCAAGCCAGTTTTAAGCCCATAGCTGCTGTGGAGTGACGTTTCCCTGATCTCACTCCACTGCTTAAAGCAGACAGTGGGACCCACCTTCTACAGCTGGCACCTTTGTTGCCAAAACAACAACGAGAGCAATAGCTATTATCGTTACTATGATGAAGAGGACAATCAGAGAGATTTCTAATCCACTGAATTTCTTCTTTGCCATCTGAGGAAAGAAAGAAAAAAAACTTTGTTGAAACGGACATGTTTTTGTAAGTAAGCCACAATTAATTAGGAAGCTCTATGTATTAATTTCTAAAATAACAAAGCGGTGGGTGTTTATATATGCAACAACAATTAAAGATGAAGAAGTCAAGGACTTGAGAGAAAACATGGAGAGTGTTATGTGGAAGAAAGGGGGGGATCATGCAATGTAATTATATTGTAATCTCAAAAAATTAAAAAAACCAATTTTACAAATCAAAAAATGTAACAAAAATACTTGAAAATGCATACTATATGATATCAACCTTCCTTTATGAAAGTAAGACTAAAAGTAATATCCAAAACAAGGATAAAGGTTATATACAAAAATCAAATTAGATAAGCATATTCACAGACAGTGAGGGCTAAGGTTATCCATTTTCTATGGCTGAAAATTATAGCAATTATTTTTCAGATCATACTAATTTTAAGCAAAGCTTCAGGGAAAATTACAATTGATAAACAATTTTGCATGAGTAATATTTTATCAGATGGTATATTTGATGTTATTTTAACATTCTGCTTGCAACAATTAAATATGTAATAAATCTAGAATCTATTCTGCCTATGTAAATATTCCTAAATAAATACATTCACAATATCTGGAGTATCCAATTATTTTTTCAACAAAAATTCAATTATATTCTCAGCTATTAAAAAATTTTAAATCAAACCAAGATTAGACTTCTATTTGGACAAAAAATGTTAGTGCAAGCTAGAACAAAATCTTATATTTTATAAAACTTGAACTTCTTCCTCTGCCATTAGAAACAGCAGCATACTTAAAATGAGAAACTTAGTATTTGACTATTTTTAAAATATGCAAATATAGTGAACACACTTAACATAAAACATATTTTGCTTATAAACATGACCATAATTATATGCTGGGACCTGGAGACTTACCTTAGCTCATAGCCTGTAGTATTTGCTGTGCTGTGCTGGAGTTGGCAAGGCTATTAAAGTAATGATCAGAGAAAATTGCTCAGGTATATATTGACTACTCATAAACTTTTATTGCACTTTCACAAGCCTATCAATGTTTAATATTCTTCTGTTCAACATTCAATTGCTGAAGCCTTAGGCCTGAAAATAGTTTATATAAACAGACCTCTCTGACATGCCAAGTTAATTAATAACTGTGTTTTTCGATAGCCTTTCAATTCTAGATGGCAGGAAATTTTGAAACAACACATAATCCATTTCTGAAATAGGGTTTCTTATTTGAAAACATCTGTATATCCTTCAATAATTTTTAAAAATTATCTCATTTCATAAAATTTGGGTTTATTTGGGAAAGTAAAATATTTGCAAGAATAAACAATTAACTAGAAATTTTTTACTGTTACAAATCAGAGGCTGGAGGTTGTATCTTAAATCACAAGTCTTGAAATGGCCCAAGAGAATGCATAGAAACACAGGATATGGCACAAAAAGACATTCAGACCACTTATGTTATTTATTTATTTATTTACTTATTTATTTATTTATTTTTAGTTTTTAGAGACAGATTTTCTTTGTGTAGCCCTGGCTGTCCTGGAACTCATTCTGTAGACCAGGCTGGCCATGACTCAGAAATCCACCTGCCTCTGCCTCCCAAGTGCTGGGATCAAAGTCATGCTCCACCATTGCCCAGCTTCAGATCACTTCTAAGGTTCCTTCATTTTCTGCCATATAGGATATTGGAGCAGTTTCTTGCCTAACTTCTGTGTAGAGAAATAAGTAAAATCATATTCATCTAAATAAAAAATAAAAATAATGATTACATAAGAATTAATTAGGTAGATAATTATCTCCAAGGCTACAGAACTGAGAAAATTCATACAAAAAAGTTAAGTGTAGAGTCCAAATAATATATATATGTATACATATATATTTATGTATGAGACTAATTTACTTTACAAAACCAATGTAAATGTTTCTTAGTTCATATCAGAAAATTTAGAGAGTTTACTGTGCTGCTAGTTGGATATATTATGAACATTTTTTTTACAGCAAAAAGATATACATTGCTTACAAAATTTATGGGCACAATTTATTGAAGAATATATGTCTTTATCCAAAAAGAACTAAATGAACTGCCTTATTGTATGCTCAATGAGAGAATAAAATCATTTGCTATGGCCTCTTACAACCGCTTCACCTTTACTATCACAAGGAGAATCTATTTTGACTCTTACATAGTACTTGGATTCTATACACAGTCTCTCACTCTGTTTTCAACATAGTAATACTAAAATAATGTGATCACAAAGGATAGAGCAACTCCTTTTCGAGGCAATCTGAGTATAAATGTGAATATAAACAATAAAAGGCCAGCATGACTGAATCACTACAAGGCTCTGGGGAGAGATAAAAAACTTTTAGTTACAGGAAAATAAGATGAGAATTATCCAAGACAGGCCTCCAGGAGGAGAAAAATAAGTTAAATATAACAGAAAATTTGATACTATTATTTCTTTCATATAGACTTTGTGAATTTATACAAAAAATTCCATCAATTCTCTCCAATTCCTCTAAAAATAATGTGTGAATGTAACCAAGAAATAGAAGGTTGATACATGATAGTACATTAAATTCCAAAATAACAATGACCATTTGGAAGCTGAAAATAAACAAAATTATGAATATAAATAAAAAGACATTTAATCATTTATAATGAAAAGATATATATATATATATATATATATATATATATATATATATATATATATATACACATATACATTGTGTCTTAGTCAGGGTTTCTATTCCTGCACATACATCATGACCAAGAAGCAAGTTGTGGAGGAAAGGGTTTATTCAGCTTACTTCCATATTGCTGTTTATCACCAAAGGGAGCAGGACTGAAACTGATGCTGGTCAGGGACCAGGAGTTGCCACAGAGGCCATGAAGAGATGTTCATTTCTGGCTTGCTTCCCCTAGCTTGCTCAGCCTGCTTTCTTATAGAACCGAAGACCTCTAGCCCAGAGATGGCACCACCCACAAGAGGCCCTACCCCCTTGATAACTAATTGAGAAAATGCCCCACAGTTGGGTCTCATGGAGGCACTTCCCCAACTGAAGCTCCTTTCTCTGTGATAACTCCAGCCTGTGTCAAGTTGGCACACAAAACCAGCCAGTACACATTGGTAGAAATATTTTCAAACTATAAGAAGATACTATACTCTGAAGACTTCAAAATATTGATGAAAGAAGAGCCAAATAAGGGAGTAGGTAGGTAAGATTCTCTTTTATTATCAAGCTCTTGTTTCTATAAAATAAGATATAAAATTTCAAAACTACTAAGATAAACTTTCAGTTCTACTATTTATCTTATAAATGTTGTATCATAGATGTACTAATTAGGACTGTGTACCCCAAAGTCCCTTATTTTATTTGACCAGTTGAGAGTCTCTGTAATTGTCTCCATCTTTTGTTGAAGGGAACATGGTTAAGAAGTGAAATCTTCACTAATCTACTGGTATAAATACATATTTTAGAATATAGTCAGAAGCTATTTTCTTCCAGAAAAATGGCAGTAATAGATTATATTCTGGACCTATGAGCTCTTCAGCTATGAGTAGCTGGCTGCATTTTTAGTGCAAGGGATGAATTTCTTCCTATTGAATGGACCTATAAAGTCCAATTTGAAAGTTATTGACTACTCCTTACATAAAAGGACCACTATTTAACCATTGAGTGTATACTGCTGGGACCGTCATTATCATGGTTGCTAGAATTTTCCACTATTTTTCTGAAAATTGGAAACTTGCACAGCACTTTTCAATAATATTACAGTCATCTCCACACGATTCCTTCAAATGCTGTTTACAAAGTGTATTGTTGCTTTAATGGTGTCTGAAACTCAAATTCTGGGAGTCAACCAAAGATGACAGAAAGAAATACCCTCAGCTATTTTGGAAATGTCCTGGACTGTTCTAAAATGTAAAAGTTTTCATGATAAGCAGACACTAATGCTTTCTTATATATAGTCTATTGCTCTTGTGAAGAGATTTATTCCCTCCAAATGTTTGAAATTCACATAAACAATATATAATCTATCTATCTATCTATCTATTTATCTATCATCTATCTATCTATCTATCTATCTATCTATCTATCTCACTATCTTTCCTATTTCTACCCATATCCTTACAGATTTAATATTTTTAATTTTTCTTTAGAGCCAAATATACCTATTGTAAATATAAGCATGCTTTCATCACCCAGTCTTTAGTTAAAAGACCATTGGATTATTTACATTTTTCTATTAAAAATTGTATATCAATGAACAAGGATGAACAAGTACCTCCTTAGTAGACAGAATCTTTTGGGGATTGACTGTCATTAGTATAGCTGGGTCATATAGCTAAAAGCCTGGTGGAGTCCAAGGTAGAGAATGTCTGCTGTGATATGGTGCCTCCTGTTTAGGATAGGGGAGTCACATTCATGAATTCTTAATAATGTGTTTGCCAAAACAAGTTCTGTGTAATGACAATTCCAAGTGACATGCCAACAAAGTTGGTGAAATTTTCACAAGGTTTCACCCCTAGAAGAAGTGCTACAGGCAACCAATTGCTATTCAGTTCCTTTTTCTTGCTACTTTTCTTAAGCTCCCTGATAGGTTATCCAACCCCACATGGTCACACAGCCAGACATAGAGACAAGTGCAGAATAGCAACTCTAAATTAACTATAGGACAAGAATATGTATATAATATATAATTATAAAATTATACAATTATTTAATTTTAATTAAAAAGGAATTATAAACAGGAAAGGAAGTTTTGAGAAGCAGATGAAAAGATGGAAAAGAAAATGATGGACCTGAAGTAAATACAGGATTCATCTATAAGTTAAGAAGAATCAATTAAAATTTCTAGAGAATAGACATAGATGAGACATACATGAATTTTATATCATAGTATTCATAATGACTTGATTCATATTTTCCTTTACATTGAGTAAATTCCCAACATATCGACAAACAGGAAAATTACTCATCAAAAAATTACAAACTACTGACTTATGAAATTACATAGATGGCTTTTAAAGTTCACTTTAATTTATTAGCATCAATTTTAATTCTCTGAGTATATCAAGGAAAGTATATCATTTTCAGTCCATTGATGAATTTATTTTTATTATTCCTATATTAAGATCAATATTTTTATAGACATTCAATACATTTGGATAAAACTGTGAATTTTTGTTTATTTTTTCATGCTTTCTTTTGTTTATTTAATACATCTTGAGTAGTAGTTTTTGTTTTTTCCAATTATATTGAGTTTACTCAGATTTACAAACATAAAAATCATATCTTTTCAGTCAAATATAGATCTTAATTTGAATCCATATATGTATGTTTAAAGGCATACAAGACTGAGTATATGCTCAGATACTAAATAAGATACTACTAAGTGGAACAGATCACAGATATTGAGGAAGAAGGAAGCCAAAAGGACACAAGTGAAGTATAGGAAACTATTAAGTGTAGGATAATAAAAGATGGGAAATGTTATAAGTAGACATGAAGAGAAACCAAGGAAGATTTGTTTCAGAAATATCAATATGATATCTCACATTTACATGCTAATAAAACTCTCCATAGAATGTACATTTACATACATTCTTTTTCAATATTCCCATCTCTCTTGCATTATAAGGTGGCTTCAGCACATTTGACCAGATGGATTTAGTGGAGAATTCTATCACACCTACAAAGAAGACCTAATACCAATACACTTCAAACTACTGCACAAAATGGAAACAGAAGGAACATTACCCAATTCATTCTATGAAACCACAATTACTATTATACTTAAATTAGACAAACATCAAACAAAGAAAGAGAACTTCAGAACAATTTCACTTATGAACATTGATACAATAATACTCAATAAAATTCTTGCCAACCAAATCAAAGAACACATCAAAATGATCATTCACCACAATCAAGTAGGCTTCATCCCAAGGATACAAGGATGGTTCAATATATGGAAATTCATTAACGTAACCCACTTTATAAACAAACTCAAAGAAAAAAGGCAAATGATCATTTCATTAGATGCTGAAAAAGCATTTAACAAAATTCAACATCCCTTCATGTTAAAAGTCTTGGAAAGATCAGGAATATACAGCAAACCAGTAGCCAATATCAAACTTAATTGAGAGAAACTTAAAGCAACCCCACTAAAATCAGGAACTAGACAAGGTTGCCAACTCTCTCCATATCTATTAAATATAGTACTTGAAGTTCTAGCTAGAGCAATTAGAAAAAAAGGAGGTCAAAAGGATACAAATGGGAAAGTAAGATTTCAAAATATCACTATTTGCAGATGATATGATCTTATACTAAAGTGACCCCAAAAGTTCCAAGCAGATAACTCTTAAAGCTGATAAACAACTTCAGAAAAATGACTGAATATAAAATTAACTCAAACAAATCAGTAGCCTTCATCTACTCAAAGGATAAATGGGCTGAGAAAGAAATTGGGGAAACGACACTCTTCACATAGTCACAAATAATATATAATACCTTGGTGTGACTTTAAGCAAGCAAGTGAAATGTCTGTATGCAAGAACTTCAAATCTCTTAAGAAAGAAATCGAAGATCTCAGCAGATATAAAGATCCCATGCTCATGGATTGGCAGGATTAATACAGTAAAAATAGTCATCTTGTCAAAAGCAATCTACAGATTCAATGTAATCCCCATCAAAACTCCAAATCAATTCTTCATAGAGTTAAAAAGAGTAATTTGCAAATTTATCTGGAATATCAAAAACCCAGGATAGCAAAAAGTATTCCCACCAATAAAAGAACTTCTGGGGAATTCACCATCCTTGACCTCAAGTATCTAACACCCTCTTCTGGCCTCCCAAAGCTCCAGGCACAGACACACATGACCTCAAGGTATTACTCTATAGCAATAGTGATTAAAAAAAAAAAAACCTGTATGGTATTGGTACAGAGACAGGCAGTAAGATCAACTGAATAGAATTGAAGACTCAAAAATGAACCCATACACATATGATTACTTGACAAAGAAATTAAAGCCATCCAGTGGAAAAAAGACAGCATTTTTAACAAATGGTGCTGGTTCAACTGGCAATCAGCATGTAGAAAAACACAAATTGACCCATTCTTATCTCCATGTACAAAGCTCAAGTCCAAATGTATCAAGGACTTCCACATAAAACCAGAAACATGGAAACTTATACAGGAGAAAGTGGGGAAGAGCTTTGGAAACATGGACACAGGGGAAAATTTCCTGAACAGAACATCAATGGCTTGTGCTCTGAGATCAAGAATTGACAAATGTGACTTAATAAAATTGCAAAGGTTCTGTATGGCAAAGGACACTGTCAATAGAACAAAATATCTACCAACAGATTGGGAAAAAATCTTTACGAATTCTACATCCGATATAGGGCTAATATACAATATATAAAAAGAACTCTAGAAGTTAGACTCCAGAGAATCAAATAACCCTATTTAAAAATGGGGTACAGAATTTTCAACTGAGGAATATTGAATGGCCAAGAAGCACCTAAAGAAATATTCCACTTATAGAGTGTCTCTATATATATGTTAAGGGAATTTATTGTAATGATTTACAGCCTGTGTCCAAATAACCCAACAATGGGCAGTCATGAATGGGAAGTCCAAGAATCTAGTAGTTGCTCAAGTCCCATGAGGCTAGTTTAAGATGGTCTTCTGTAGAAGTAAATTCCAACAGATGTGCTGGCAAGTAAGTGCAAGCAGTCAAAGAGGAGTGAATCTTCTTTCAGTGTCCCTATGTAGGTCTCAAGCAGAAGGAGTGACTCATATATAGAGACAATCCATAAGTTCTGTGACTCTAAAGAACCCTGACTAAGATATCACCATACCCCAATTATCAAATATAATCACAGCAAGAGAAATCAAAACAGACACCATATCTACAAAATATTTTCACAGCAATACTTGGATTGCTGTTCCATTAAAAAATATGAACTGTAACCATGCCAAAATGACAAATGAAATTATCAGTATACCTTTGCTAAATACAGCATAATAAAACTCAACGAGGTATATGGAAAAATGAGGAAATAGTCACTCTTTTAGGAAAGTACATACACTCTCTTGTTAGTTTTTCCCACTGTGATGAAACATTTGAATCCAACAGCTTTGAGGAGGGAGGTTTACTTTGACTAATTGTCTCAGAAGCTTCAGTCTACAGTTGTAAGTCTGATGTCACTGGATCTGTTAAAAGTAGAACCTCACTACGAGGAGAATGTGGTGCAGCCAAGCTGCTCACTACATGGTAATGGGAATCAGAGAGAAACACAAAGGAGCCAGGATACCAATATCCACTTGGAGGACAAACTGCAGAGATCAAACTTCCTATTATTCCCTACCTACCTCAGAAAGGTTCCACACCACCCCTGTCTGAACACCAAGACTGAACACACAGGGTTTTAGGGAAAAAAAGAAAGAAAGAAATGTTCAATATCCTAAGTTATTAGGGAAATACAAATCAAAACAACCCTGGGATTCTACCTCACACCAGTCAGAATGGCTCAGATCAAAACTCTGGTGACACCAGATGCTGGTGAGGATGTGGAGAAAGAGGACTACTCTTCCATTGCTGGTGGGATTGCAAGCTGGTACAACCACTCTGGAAATCAGATTAGAGGTTCCTCAGAAAATTGGACATAGTATATTACCTGATGACCCAGCAATACCACTCCTGGGCATATACCCAAAAGATTCTACAATGTATAATGAGGTCACATGCTCATCTACATTCATAGCAGCCATATTTATAATAGCCAGAAATTAGAAAGAACACAGATGTCCTTCAACAGAGGAGTGGACACAGAAAATGAGGTCCATTTACACAATGGAGAACTTTTCAGCTATTAAAATGATGAATTCATGAAATTCCTAGGCAAATAGATGGAACTAGAAAATATCATCCTGAGTGAGGTAACTCTCACAAAAGAACACATATAGTATACGTTCACTGATAAGTGGATATTAATTCAAAATCTCAGAATATCCAAAATACACAGACCACATGAAGTTCAAGAAGGAAGACCAAAGTGTGGGTGCTTCGGTCCTAAAATACTCAGGGGAGCAAATATGGAGACAAAGTATATAGTAAAGACTGGAAAGGCCATCTAGAGACTGTCCCACCTGGGGATTCATCTCATATATAGTCACCAAACCCAGACACTATTGTGGATGCCAAGAATTGCTTGCTGAAATGTGCCTGATAGAGCTGCCTTCTGAGAGGCTCTGCCAGAGCCTTACAAATACAGAAGTGGATGCTTACTGCCAACAATTGGACTGAGCACAGGGTCCCCAAAGGAGGAGTTAGAGAAAGGACTGAAGGAGCTGAAGGGGTTTCCAACCACATAGGAAGAACAACAATATCAAACAACCAGACCCCCCACAACTCCCAGGGACTAAGCCACCAACAAAGGAGTACACATGGCTCCAGCTGCATATGTAGCAGAGGATGGCCTTCTTAGGCATCAATGGGAGGAGAGGTACTGGGTCCTATTAAGGCTTGATAGATGACCCAGTGTAGAGCAATTGAAGGCAGTGAGGTAGGAATGGGTGGGTGGGTTGAGGAACACCCTCATAGAAGCAAGGGGATGTAGGGTGGGATATGGGGTTTCTGATAGGGGAGGAACGAGGAAAGGGGATAACATTTGAAATATAAATAAAGAAAATATCCAATAAAAATGTATTCTAAAAGAAAAAAAATAATTCAGGCTGGAGAGATGGCTCAGGGGTTAAGAGCACTTACTGCTTTCCAGAGGTCCTGAGTTCAATTCCCAGCAACCACATGATGGCTCACAACCACCTGTAAAGGGATCTGATGCCCTCTTCTGGTATGTCTAAAGATAACTATAGTGTCATCATACATAAAATAAATAAACAATAAAAAATAATTCATTGAGTTTTCACAATTAACCTAAAAAAGGGAAATGGGCTTGGGACAAATTTGTGATCAAGAAAAAAAAAAGGATTCACTCTGTGTTGGGTCTGAGGATGAAGCCATAGGTGTGTACTATGATAAAATGAGGCCATGTGAAACTGTTGCTTTGAACTTATAATGAGCTTATAGAATGAAACACTACTTTGAACTCACTGTGGACATCTTTCTGTATCTCTCCTTTTGTGTAACCTTTTATCTATGTAATTTTTTAAAGTTTTGCCTAAGAAGGTATAAGAAGTCCAGAGAGAAGGAATAATGTGTAGCATTTGGGGCTCAGTCCATTCACTAAATGTATATATTTGCTATAAACAAATGTGTAGTTATATGTGTATGTATGTAAGTATGCATGAACATTTGAGAAGTTGATGAGATAGGTGGCCAAGCCTGACCAGAGTTTGTGTGTGTATATGCATGTGAGTATGTCTGATCATTGTCTTTGTAAATGTTTTTTTTTTCTTTTCCTTTCTTTATTCTCTGATTCACAGAGTTGACTAGTTCTAAGCATCTTGCCTGGTCAGTGAGATATCCTTGAGCTGGAGAGAAAAGAAACCAGCATTTATGAGCACAGAATAGTTAGAATTAAGTGTCCATATGCCATAAACTTCTAGCCTACAGAATAGTAAGGCCATAGATCATCAGTCTTTGGCCTTCCTCCAATGCTGTGTTCCACCTCCTATGGTTCATTCTAAAGACTGGGGAAAGCTCTGGCATCTTCTTACTGAAGAAGTATTACCTCTAGGCAGATGGTCCTGAGGTTCTGGGGTGTATAGTAAATCAGTTTAGCAAGCCCTGTGGAGCAATTTGGTAATTAGCCTCCTTCTCACGTTCTGCACTTCTGTTCCTGCTACAAGGTTCATTCCTTGGTGAGTTCCTGCCTTGATTTCCCTTCATGAAGAACTATAGATGACAAAATAAAATGCACACTGTTCCCTCGTGTAAATTACTTTTGGTCATGTTTTATACCAACAATAGAAAAGATAGAACTTAACTTATAAAATGTTCATGTGTTACCTCTCACTAACCACAAAGATTATTTTTTCAATAATTGTCAAAGTAAAATATTGATAGTCATAAGAAAACCTTTATACATGACTATGTCTATAAGTTATTTCTAATGCTACATCTACCAACTTTCAAGATAGGCTTTTGTATGTCCAAATAATCAGTCATTTTAAGAATAAGATTCCAGAAAGAAAAGATAGATATAAAAGGTCATTTCGTCTGAATATTTTTTAAACCAATGAACAGCTACTGGACCAAGAAACCTGCTCAACTCAAATATTAATAAGTGCCACATTTTGAGATTTTTGTGACCATGATTGTATGCTAATATATTTAGAAAAGTCAGTTCTTTGTGAGGCTGGAGAGAGGAGAGTAATACACTCATCAAAGACTTCTTAACTAGGAAGGAATTTGTATTTGGGACAAAAATATCAAGGTAAAGAATTTTTTAAGAAAAAAATGAAAACTACTAATGTAAATGGAAACAAAGACTATAGAAGACATTTTATGATGCCAGGTTTTTTTTTATAGTTTTCATCAGGAATATACAAAATAAACCTTTTAATATTAACTTTGCCATTATTCTTCACAGAATGTTTGAGAGACTGTAGCTACAACACAAAGTCAGAATGATATTTGAGATTGAATTTAGGTTGAAACTCCATTATGTGTAATAAATATGTCTTACAAATATTCAAATACATAATTTTGGTGAGTAAATTTTAATATAATTTCCCAAATAGATGGTTTAATCTAA
Organism: Mastomys coucha; assembly: GCF_008632895.1. Taxonomy (NCBI): domain Eukaryota; kingdom Metazoa; phylum Chordata; class Mammalia; order Rodentia; family Muridae; genus Mastomys; species Mastomys coucha. The sequence continues at coordinate 22,477,255 of NW_022196898.1, forward strand.
GATTTCAAAATCTAGGTTTTATTTAAAATATAGAAAATAGGAAAGATCAGAATGTTAACTTTTCAAAAAAAATTATGATTGCTTTCTTCTCCCTCCCAGGTGGTACTTACTGAGGCAACCTCACTTGGGTACTTCAGCTTGCTCACTTTTTTGACATTTGAGGACTGTACCTTGGGTATTCTGTACATTTTTGGCTAATATTCACTTATTAGTGAATATATACCATGCATGTCCTTTTGGGTCTGTGTTACCTCAGTCAGGATGATATTTTCTAGTTCAATTCATTTGCCTGCAAAATTCAGGATGTCCTCATTCTTAATAGCTGAGTAGTATTCTATTGTGTAAATTAACCATATTTTCTATATCCATTCTATATTATTGAAAATAGCTAATTCTCTTATACAATATATTCTACCCACATTCTACTCCCTCCATTCATCCTAGATAACACCCTAAGTTCCATTTTCCCAGGTCCACTCCCTTCATTTGGTTTTCAGAAAATAATGTTCTTCTAAAAGAGGACTGCCAAACAAGACAAAGCAAGATGCAATAAAACAATCCAAAACTCCCTCATATCAAGGCTGGACAAGGCAACCCAAGAGAGGGTGAAGAGTTGAAAGAACAGGCATGAAAGTGATACACTCACTCTCACTGTAAGGAGTCCCATAAAAACTCCAAGATGGTAGACATAACATATGCAGAAGACCTGATGCATGACCATGCAAGCCCCCTACTTGCCACTTCAGTCTCTGTGAGCCCATATGTGCCCTGCTGAATTGAACAGTGGGCCATGTCCTCTTGGTGTCCTCCATTCTCTCTGACTCCTACAATCATTTTTCTCCAACTCTCACAGTGTTATCTGATCTCCAAGAAGAAGGATCTGATAGATACCACCAATTTAGACTTTCTCTCTGCATAATGTCGGCCTGTGGGTCTCTCCCCTCCCACATTCGGCTGCCAGAGGAAGCCTCTCTGATAAGGATTGGACAAGGCACTGCTCGATGGTTATAGCAGAACGTCATATGAATCATTTCATTGACATATTTTTCCACTCATGTTTTGTTCTACTGTAGGTCTCTGTGCTATCCAGTTTCCTTTCCTGACTATCCAGGCAGTGCAGGTCATGGGCTCCCTATCTTGGTGTGGGATTTAAGTTAAACCAAACATTGGCTTCTACCAAAAGTTTTCTACACCACCTTTGCCCCTGCATATCTTCCAAGCAAGCCTGACAAATGGTAGGTCTAAATTTTTGTGGCTTTTACCTTAGACTACCTTCTTGCATGCCAAAAAGAGTATAACATAGGGATGGAGGTTCAATGCAGGCTCTAGCTTGATCTCTCAACATCCAATGAGATGTGTAGAAGTGACCTTTGGCAATGAGATACCACTGTCAGTATTCAGACTCTGTCCTAGCATCAGTCTGGGTTGTTTGGTGACCTCCATGGGACCCCTATATACAACTCAACAGAATGCAACCCAGCCTTACCATGTGAAGTTTTGCCTGGCTACAAAAGATGGCCAGTTCAGACTTCATATCCTCCTTTACTAGAAGATCTTACTAGGGTTACCCTAAAATATTCCAGTAAGTGTCTACCGTACTAGGTTTCTATACTACCTCTAAATGACCCCCAATTCCAGCTATCTCCTTTTTACTCTTTTCCTGTAGCCCTCCCTGACCTGATCCTTGTCACTGTCCCACCTCCCCAAGTCTACCTTTAAAATCTATTCAATTTCTCCTCTCCAGGAAGATCCATGCATCCTACCTAGAACCCTCTGCTTTACATAACCTTTGAGGATTGTGGATTGTGACTTGATTATGATTTACTCAACAACTAATATCTACTTGTAACTGAATGCATACCATATTGTCTTCCTGAGTCTGGGTTTCCTCACTCAGGTGTTTGTTGTGTTTTCTAGTTCCATTCATTTAACTGCAAATTTCACATCATTGTTTTAACAGCAGAGTAACACTCTATGTAAATGTACCACATTTTCTTTATCTTCATGGATAAGTAGGTCATTTCTAGGAGGCATAACATCTAAAATCTTATTTTTATAGAATATGTGTGTATTTAAGGTTTTATTACTTATTTAATAATAACCTGTCAATTTCCAAATATTAGTTTTTATTCTAGGTACAGAGAATAAAATGTTTTCTTTAAATTATAATAATTTGTCTAACAGTCTATCAGGAGAGAAAAACAATTAGTGATTAAATAGTAGTAATTAGCATGAAATCAATCTGAAGATTTTGTTATTAATAATATTAAATGAAGCTTTTTCTATCTCTTTGTCTAGCTTATTTAACACATAAGCAATATTTTTCAATAGATTCAGTTATTATAGGCAATATATAATATAAAATTTATTTATTTTGTCACTATAATTCCTAACACTAGGTAAATGCTATGATCTAAACAATTCCATTACTGTACGTATATTTATAATTCATCTGCATGTAAATAATTAAAGCAAGCAACAAGTATAATTTACCATATTCCATTCCTCATCCTAATTAAATACAGCTTTTTTATATTTGTTTAAATATTAACTTTTAATATGTTACCTTACTAACCAACAAGACCGACTTTCAAGGGTCATGAGTAGTAGGAACAAACAGGAATGATCTATTTTGTCTAATAACATGCTAACAGTTCTTTTGAGTAAAATGATTCTACTCATTAACTCAGGCAAGAATGTTAAGATCTGTAACATTTTTGTGATGTGTGCTAAAATTGCCATGAGTGAATTTTTGATGAATTTCTTTACTAAATTTTTTAAGTAAGTAAAATCATTTATATTTCAAATACCTTCAAGTGAAACATTAAATGTTTCTATGTAAGAATGTATGTATAATGAGGACATGTGTTTATGAGGGTGCTTACACACATGTATGAGAGAATATGGAGTCTAAAATTTGCCATTGGGTATCATGGGCCATTGACATTGTTTGCTATCTTATATAATGAACCAGTATCTATCTCTACTTGAACCCACAACGTTTAGATTTATCTAGCTTTGGTAGCCAAATTGCTTAAAATATAACCTGTTTTGTTCTTCCAGGCTTGAGATTGTAGATGGGCTGTCAGTTCTTCCTGGCATCCGTCTACATTCTATGTATCTGAACTCTGATCTTCATGTTTGTACATGAAGGGCTTTACCCATTGAGCTGTTTCACCAGCCATAGACACTAATTATTTTGTTCTAGGAAAAAAATAAAATGGTAATTATGGAATTATCTAACATTTCTTTTTTACCATTTATGACACATAAGTCAGAAAACTAAATGCAGTCTAAAAGTAATAACCACAAACAACATTTTAGTATCCCTATCTCCATGCACAGATACAGCTTATCATAAAGCTCAAGAAAGGGCTGTAAATATGATTCTCTATTAGAAAAATAGAATAAAGATTAAGGAACTAGAAAATGTTGACCTGAGAGATGGCTTAGTTATTAAGAGTGCACACTGCTCTGACAAAAGTCCTGAACTTGATTGAAAGGAAACTTTTCCTTGTGATTCACCACTGGTTATAACTCCATCTACAATTTTTGTGGGAACCTCAAAAATTTTCATATCCCCACACATGGATATGTATATACGCTTAATATAATAAAATGAATTAAAATCATTTTAAAAGAACCTATGAAAAGACAGAATTATTGGAAAGTATACTTTTTATCAAGAATTAGTAATAAAAGATGAGAGATTAATGTTTACATCTAATCTTGATCTTGAATAAAAATTATCTCTTTATGAAGGTTATATAACAACTTATGAAAAAAATAAATGTATGTTTCCTTTTCTATGCCAAACAAATAAAGCATTTAGATGAAATAAATTTTTCCAAAAAAGATGTGACTTTTTTTATATAGAGATGTGGCTTTTGCTATATATAGATGACTTAGTGCTTTGTTAAAAGTAGTTGGTTTAAATGGAATTTGATATAAGCCTTTGTTTTTGAGAAAGGTGTGTGAAGAAGCAGCTTTTGCTTTCTGAACATAGACTCTTCATATTTTTCATGATTGTCAAGAGAGTATTGAGCTAGATATCAAAAGACAGATCAACAAAAAATTTTATTGGCTTTTAAAATTACTTTAGACCCATGTTTTTTCTTACAGTCCTATTCCTCAGAGAGAGGAATTCTTCAATTGTCATCTCTTTGTTGAAAACAACTAAACTTGTTTTTCTACTTTTTCTTCTCACATAAACTACAGTATGATGAACTCTCTCCTCTATATTATTTTTATTTTCATCTTCTCACCATGAACACAAATATATAACATTCCACAGGTAAATTTTCTTTTGAATGTGTTTCCATTCCTCAGGGTCAATAGTTCTGGAATCAAATTCTCTGTCTTTTCTCTTGGCTTTCTTCTAAAACATTCCAAGAAAGTTTTGTGCTACCAGTTTTAGAGAAAGCAGTAATGATCTACCACTTTCAAGTTTTCTTTATTTCATTTAATTTAAGATTTAATCATCTGGGATAGGAGGATGAAAGGATGTCTATTGCCAAATCTGCATTTTGTTCTTGAAGACAAGTATCAGAAAAAAGGAAATAACTCACATATGCAAGTTTGTCTCTGAGAGCCACATTTACTTTATGACACATGTGCAACCCTATCACACAAATATGAACTTCAGCTTGCAAGGGATTTTCTCTTCTCAGAAATTTTATTGTATCACTATGTGCATGTATGTATGTGTGTGTGTGTGTGTGTGTGTGTGTGTGTGTGTGTGTATGATTTTCTGGGTTAATGAATTACATGAAGTAAATTAATTTTTAAAAATACTTTAAAATGTACTTAAGATTAGATAGATCTTATTTTGTTGCCCAGTGATATAAACATGTGGGATACAGCTATAAATACATGCATTGTCCACTTTATACAGTTGTTAGTTCATATTAAATCCTCAGTAGAAATTGTAATTCCTGTTATACATATAGTGAAGTGGTTTATAAGGATACTAATATATCTGACTCAAAATCATAGGATGATAGTTTATTTTAATTCTACTGTGATTTACATAATGTGTTTTTAAAAAATCTGGAAAACAAGCTATTAAACTGTATCTCTGGAAATAGTACACATATTAAATAAATGGTGGTTATTAATCATTGATGGATGTGAGGCTTAGAAAATTCAAATGATTCTACTGGACAGTGAAGAAAGAGATACGAGCCTGAATGGATAATAAGATCATTGTGCATTCATGAGTATATTCTGGGTTATTTACTGTCACAATTAAGAATTGTTGAATCATAGATAATATGAAGAAAGTAATAAAATCTGAAATCATAAGATATATTGACAAATGTCAACCTATTAAAAGTCTGTAAAACATAATATTGGAAAGGATGTGAAAGGACAGCCTTAATCAGTTTTAAATGTACACGATATCTGATGTAAAATATCAGTTAAATTCACTATTTTAGTAAAGCATATAGCATAATAGTTTTTACCTCAAACAGGGACATCCAGAAGAAAGCATTTTTTTTTCTAGCATCTTAAAGTTCTTTAAGATGTTCAAGACCTTAGAAAGAAGGACCATTTCAGAGAGACTCCTGGGAACCCAGCAGCAACATTAACTGTGGTGGACAGAAGTAGCAAAGCTGGGGGACAAGCAGAATGGGCAGAGTTCTAAGAAAGTCCTTCTTAAACCTTTATCATGGTTGTATTCAAACACTAATCAATCTACTCTGGATTCCAACTATTGCCTCAATTTTCCATTCATAAGAACAACTAAACTAGTGCCTGTTAAAGAGTCTATGAAAAAGCTGTGTTTGAGACCTAAGTGTGTGTATATAATTCTAATGCTAAAACAATATGGAAAATTTTAATAATAGAAATCACCATATGATGATTACCAAGATGTGTGAAGTTCTCAGTGTGACTTCAAAGTTAATATGAAAACATCATAGAACACTCAATCTTTATTAAAAATATATTTATATTTAAATGTGTTAATTTATATTGAAAATTGGTCTTCTATCTAATATTTCATTGAACATACCAGTCTTTTTGTAATCCACATCAGTGTCTAGTTTAGCTACTTTAGCAATCATAGTTTCAAAGATTCCTTAAAATAGCCACAAATGAGATAAGAAGCTCCTTGGTTACCAGAATCACAGACCATAGACAGTCAATGTAAGTACCTTCCAGTGAGGGAAGAAATAGCACAAATACACATTGGACTTTAATGTCAAGGTTATAATAAGTCATGGAAGTTAGAAGTCCATATTAGACATGTAGAAGTTAGAACAATCAGTTCATTTAATAATAGCTACCAAGTGCCTTCTGGTTTCTGATTCAGACTCCAAATGGTACCAGATGGACATGGTGGACAGGGTGACAGATAGACAAGCAGGTGAATAGGGAGGGTACTGGCTTTGGGTGTCTGTAATTAGAGTTCTTTGTCAGGGTCCATATGATACTACAGCCTAGTTCTGCTGGAAGTGGTTAATACAGGGGAGGTGAACTGCTTCTGGGAACTCAAAGTTCTTATTAAAACTCCTAATAAGACTCCAAGCAATCTCAGATCAGTACATTTTCAAATGAAGGAACAAATGAGTGAATGAATGAATAAAGAAATAAAACTACCTATTAGGAAAAATGTGAACAACTGGCATGTTATTTATACCAGATGGGAGAGCAAAAATCAATTTTTCTTCAGTGGAATGGCAGTGAGTATTTCAACTACTTCAGGAATAGTTGCTCGTACTATAATAGACTCCACAATTTTGTGTGTGTGCTTTTAGTTGTTTACAGTTTGGTGGGTCATTTGTTTCTTTGTTTCATTTTTTGATCACGATAAATATCTTTCTTTTGTATGTTAGTTTTTAATAATTTTCAACATAAGCCAGGTATGGGCACAAGCTTGTTGGTCTAGGTCTTAAGAGGTGGATAAAAAGTCAAGAAATTAAAATCTTACTTGTGCTACCTGAGCCACAACAGGCTTAATAAATAACCCCCATGCAAAGCAGAAAAAAAGACAGTATTAAAATACATTTTCTTTCTTTTAATCTCTGGTTATTCAAGAAGATATTTAATGAAAGTATATGTATTTAGTACTGCTAGGGCAATAGCATAAAGAATGTCATATGTTTGATAATACTGTTGCAAGGTAGCAAAGGTACATTAGTGTTAGAGAATTAAAACAGATGAAGCTATACTTTGAACAGCCGGAAAACACAAGAATTGGTTTAATGGTTAATAAAATAAAATTTGTAAATAAATCATGATCATATTTTCATCTTCAGAAACTACAATACACATAAATTTATATGAAGTGATGAACATCTAAGAGATAGAACTATCATTGACTTCTAGTCTCCACGTGTTCACACATGAGTAAATATATCTGTATTTATGTGCATAAACACACATGTACCTGACACATAACGGAACACGTCCCCATTGCTGGTGGGACTGCAAACTTGTAAAACCACTTTGGAAATATATCTTGTGTTTCCTCAGAATATTGGAATAGTTCTACCTGAAGACCTAGCCACCACTACTGGGCATATAACCAAAAGATGCTCCAACATATAACAAGGACACATACTCTATGATGTTTATAGTAGCCTTATCTATAATACCCAGAAGCTGGAAATAACCCAGATGTCCCTCAACAGAAGAGTGGATACAGAAAGTGTGGTACATTTACACAATGGAGTACCACTCAGCTATTAAAAACAATAACTCCATGAAATCTGCAGGCAAATGGATGGAACTAAGAGATACCATCCTGAGTGAGATAACACAGTCACAAAAGAACAAACATGGTATTTACTCACTGATAAGTGGATATTAGCCCAAAAGCTAAGAATACACACAATACTACCCATAAACCATATGGAGCTTAAGAAGAAGAAAGACCAAAACGTGAATACTTCAATCCTACAAAATAATGACAGGAGGTAGAGGAGGGAAGGGGGTTGGGAGGGAGAAAGGAGGTAGAGTGAAAAAAGCAGGGCAGGATCAGATATTGGAAGAGACAGGAGAGAAGTACAGAAAATCAAGAACTCTAATAAATATATGTAGTAGTGGGGGATGAGGAACTAGAGGTAGCCACTAGAAAGTCCCGGATGCAAGGGAAGAAAGAGGCTCCCAGGAGCCAACTGGGATGGTTTTAGCCTAAATAACCAACACAGGGTAGATAGGACCTATAGAGACCACCTTCAGTAAAGAGGCACGGCCCCCAGTTGAGAACCACCCACTTATCTCAAAAATTTTAACCCAGAAATGTTCCTATCCAAAGGGAACACATGGACAAAAAAATGGAACAAAGACTGAAGAAAAGGCCATCCAGAGACTGTCCCAAGTTTACATTTCAACTGATATTTCCCCTTCTAGTTTCCCCTCCAAAAATCATCCATCCAATCCCTCCTCCCCTTTGCCTTTATGAGGGTATTTACTTACTAATGGTATTTACTCCTCTACCCACTCACCTACTCCTGCCTCAGCACTCTAGCATCCCTCTATGCTAGAGCATCAAGCCTCCATAGGACTAAGAACCTCCCCTCCCATTGTTGCCAGATAAGCTCATCTTCTGCTACATATGTAGCTGGAGCCATGGTTCTCTCCGTGAATACTCTTTGGTTGGTAATTTAGTCCATGAGAGCTCTGGGTGGTCCAGTTAGTTGGTATTGTTCTTCCTATGGGGTTTCAATCCCCTTCAACTATTTCAGTCCTTCCTTAACTCTTCCATTGGCATCCTCAGGCTCAGTCTGATGGTTGGCCGTGCATATCTGCATCTGTATTAGTTGGGTGCTGGTAGGATCTCTCAGGGGACAGCCATACCATGCTCCTGTCAGAAAATGCTTCTTAGCATCAGCAATACTACCGGGGTTTTGGTGTATTTATCTCTAAAGCCAGAGTGAACTTGGGATAGTTATATCCATTTACATTTATGGGAATTGGGTATTCTAATCAGTTAACTGACCTGGAGACAGGTGATGTTGTTCCACAACTGAGTGCTTACATTTGAGACTGAGCAACTCATTTCACATAAATCTTTGTTTTTGAATTGATACTCAAAGTTTAGTTTTAATGAATGTCTCTCAGCTCATGGATGGCAGAGAAACAGAAATAAAACTGCTGTGTTTTTTCTCTCTTTTAACTCTATACCCAAAGAGGGGGATAGACAGAGATATAGGATGTGAAAAGGAGAGAAAGAAAAGAAATCCATAACTAAAATGTGTATTCATTGAGCACTTGTTCAGCACCTCTGTAGTTCAATGTCCATAGTCAGCGGAAATGTAATAGACATATCTCCAAACGCAATGTTCTTTCCTTCAATCATGAGCAACATTGGAGTTTAACCTGTCATATATTTTCAATAGTAATTGTAGACTTATGTACACTATCAATATTAGAAAACTTCTTGGCACTATTTGAATAACCTGGGTAAAGTTCCAAAGTTCCCTAAGTCACATCTACTTAGAAGGATTCTTTATCTTGATGAGATAACTCACATGCAGGAAGCACGTGCTGTGATGGAGTGACATTCAACCAAACTGTCTTCCAAGATAAGTAAGTTTCATTTCTCCTTTGTCATAGTGATTAAACTACTAGAAAGGGTGATAGTTTAACTTCAGCAAAGATGACTGAAAAGGCATTTAAATCACAAATATGTTGAGCCAGCAATATGTTTTAGTTGGTAAAGCACCTACCTTGAATGCATGATACCCTGGTTTTAATGCCTAGTACCGTAAAATCAAGGCATGGTAATGCTATGCAATCATATCAGCACTCAGGGATGGAAGCAGGTATCAAATAAACTCAAGGTCACCATCAGCTACTTAGCTAACTGGTGATCAGCCTGGGAAATAAAGATGTGGCCTAACACAAAAATAATTTTTTATCAGGTATTTTCTTTATTTGCATTTCAAATGTTATCCCCTTTCCCTGTTTCCTCTCTGAAAACTCCCTATCCCATCCCTGCTCCCCCTGCTCACCAACCCACCCACTCCCCATTCCCTGTCCTGGCCCTCACTGATAAGTAGATATTAGCCCAGAAGCTTGGAATACCAAAGATGCAATTCACACACCAAATGAAGCTCAAGAAGAAGGAAGACCAAAGTGTGGATACTTCAGTCCTTTTTAGAAGGGGGAACCAAATACTCATGGGAGGAGCTACAGAGACAAAGTATGGAGCAGAGAGTGAAGGAAAGGTCATCCAGAAACTGCCTCACCTGGGGATGAATCCCATATAGGGCCACCAAACCCAGACACTATTGTGGATGCCAGCCAAAAATTAAATTAAATAATTTAACTTACTATATTCTCAGGAGTGTCATATAGCCTAAGTTCATCAAAGACTACCAGCAGATACTTGTTATATTTCAGGAGCCTAGAAAGTTTCTATAAGTCAAGAATGCTTAATGTATTATTTTATTTCTTTTTACTTTACTTGAGGTTATGATACTATGGCCCAGTTTTGTTGTTGCTGTTGTTTTGTTTTTGTTTCTGTTTTTATGGTAGCCTGCCACTTTCTGTATATTCCAGGCTGGCTTCACAGTCAAAAATACCTTTTCTCCTTAGCTTCCCATAGTATGGGATATGGGTATACACCACCACAATGCCTAATTTAAATGCTGGTGTTTTGTAAGGTGATAACCATGGATCTGATTCCTTATCCTGTTTTAAAGGTTTTTAATTATTTTGTCTTCAGAATGAAATCATTTGCCATATTTAATCTCTAATAACATGCAAAATGTTTCTGATGAAGTTTAGATTTCAATGAACTCTTATCTGGCAAATTAAATATAATGAGTTCAATCCATGAATTACTTTATAAAAATAATTTCTAAAGAATAATGAAATGATTCAGTAGGTAATGGTGCTTATTGCCAAATCAGAAAACCTGCTTTTCATTCACAGAAATCAAAAGGCATGAGAAAAGAATTGTCTCCTGAAAGTTGTACTCTGACCTCTTTGAATGTACAGTGGTATGTATGCCCCCCAACAAAAATTAAAAATAATAAATTCAATATATTTTAAATATCCCAGGTTTAAAAGGCATCAAGATTATTAAACTATAAATGCAGAGAAAAATATCAAGACACAGTCTTACTTATATTTTTTCTTTATTAAAACAAACACTTGATCAGGAATGTATCTAAGTACATTTCTGATCAAGAACTAAGGTCCTATGAAGAAAAACATGATAAATAGATTAAAAACACATCTTCATTATTCAAAATACTACAAGTCAATAGACAATTAAAGGAAAAGCTGAAAAATTCTCACATCAGAGTTCTTCCATGAATTTTCCTGCATTAGTTACTTAAACTGTGCCTCCTTAGGTTTTCAAATCTCTTACATTAAGATACAATAATATCTATTTCAAAGCACTTATAAGAAAAACATAAAGACTCAGAAGGTCTAAATACTTTTTCCTGAAGAATACTGTTACAGGCAGTAAAAATCTTAGTCTAATTTAAATAATGTATCTATAACATCATAGAATACACTCAAACACAGTATACACTCTGGTATTACAAAGAGATTGTATGCACAGGTACAATTGGTTATATTGCTTTTGACATGATCCTTATAGTTATTATGTAATTTAAAATGGTTTTAAAGACTGTAATTTTATCAGTATATTGACTTTAGAGTTTCTTATTAACTATTGATTGCATTATACAGGGTAGGCTACAACATCTTATCCTTGTTTTTATTACACATTTTTTTCAAGATAATTTTGAATAAATTTTGGTTTTGTCTTAGATTCTTGGAAAGTGGAAGAGACAGAATTTGAATCTAAGTTATGAGACAATAGCAGAAAATCATGAGTTTAAAATTAATAGCTTGAACATTTGTATTAGTATTGGTTGAGTTTATGTTCCTCTTGTAATTATTTAGTTCCATCTTGGATGTATATAGTTTGGAACACTTTCATGTTAATTCTCTTTAAATTAATCTGAACTCTACTAGTGAGATCAATCTAGCAAGACTAATTAAATCTATGTGAGAGACTAATAAGTATAGTCTTTCAGAATAACCCTAGCTGGACATTATGAGCAATTATTTACTTGGCTAAAAGTCTATGCATTAAACACACATAGTTTCCTAATGAATTCATATCTGTTACTATATAACTTTATCAATGTACTGTCCAAACTTAAGTCCAGCAAATAAATATGTCTTTAAAATTTCCTCTTTAAACTGGCTAATGTTTTGCCAATTTTGTAAAGCTTTTCTCAAAGAATCAACTATTCATTTCATTGATTCTGTGTACAAATTTTGTTTCTATTTTATTGATTTCCACCCCAAAATTGATTGTTCCTATCAACACATTTTGAACATAACCTCATCTGAGTTTTTCTAGAATTTTTCACTGTTCCATAAAGTTATTAACATGATAGTTCTCTAGTAATTTTTGATAAGCATTTAGTCTTATAAACTTATCTCAAAACCGTCTTCCATTGTATTCAGGAATTCAAGAAATAAATAAATAAAAAGAGAATAAATATGAGGAAAGACTAAAGATCTCCTTTTTTGGTTCATTACATCAGGTAATGGAGTGAAAGAAGAGAAAAATATGACACCGGCACTTCCAATGTCACCTTCCTAAGCTTAACAGAGCAGTAATAGTGGCCTTCCTACCTCACAACTTATAATGTATTTTGCCAAAAAAAAGTTAAGAAAAGACATAAAACACCTTGAAGGTGAATTCCTATCTGTACAGGAAATTGAGAATAATAAGCACAGTAAGATGATGCTTTCTATTACACTGGTCAGTCATAAATGGATATTTTACAGGGATGAGAATCTGCCTCAGCAGTGGCATGTACAAGGCACTGTGTCGGATCTCTAGCACTACAAGTAGAAAGTGAAGATTTATAAATTCAAAAATGTAATTGAATGATGCCAGATTGTTAACTTATATCTCAATTTAAGGTGATTTGTTGTTGTTATAAACAGTTATTGCAGTTATATATGCAAGAATGTGACTATCATAAATAATGTAGCCATAAAATTTTTGTAAATATTTATCATTTTGACAGATTCCAAATAGTTTGGAAATTTTAATTATAGTTAAGAAAATGTCTGGTCTGATTACAAAGGGTAAGAAATACTTGAAGTTTTATTTTTTTCTTTCTTTTTTATTAGATGTTTTCTTTATTTACATGTCATATGATATCTCCTTTCCCAGTTTCCCCTCTGAAAATAAAATAAAATAAAATAAAATAAGATAAAAACCAAAAGACTCTGTTCCCTCCCACCTCCCATACCTGAAATTTTAGGTACCTGAATCATTAATAGAAAAGTAACCTACATGTTTATAGGCAGCAATCCTTAAGATTTTCTTAAAATAGACAAAATACACTATATCAGAACTACTTATGATCTGGCTCCAAACCTAATGTCTCGAAACCATGAAGTCAGCACATCCAAAATCTCCATCTTCGTCAGATTCTTAGGCTAGTTATGCTACAAAACCCCCATAGGACTCTCTCTCTACTTAGAAAATTCTGGTGCTTGTCCAGGTAAGAGTCTTTTACTGCCACTTAGCTCACAGTGACAATGCCAATGACTTTCATCAACAAAGAAAACTGTGTGACAGTGTAATGCACACTGTTTTTATAGATAGCTCTCTCAGATGATAACTAAATTATTATGGAAACTTACCTGGGAATCATTTAACATTGATTTTTTTCTATGACTTTGGAGAACTTACTGAAGAAATTGACAGAAGAAATTGTCCCTTCCTTAAATCTCACAGTAATATATGTTTCTATTCAACACTTATCAAACTTCTCTTTCCTCATAACTTTCTGACTTTACTGTGTTATACAAGTTTTTCATTTTTGTATTTCCTACATTATTGCAAAATGATCCATACAATTTAAAATGATAACCTTATCAAACTTTATGACATACCTTTCATACCTATTTTGTAGAATAAGATTGGAGCTAAGACTGTCCCCCTATTACAACAATCCACACTGTAACATTTTCCTGAGCTGGTTTGAAATTGATCTTTGACCAGCTGGCAAATTCTATGGTAATTGCTACCATAAAACTCTCTAGATAGCACAGACAACTGTGGGGCAGCTTTTCTCCACGTGAGGCAAATCGTGCTTTCAGGTAACATAAGTGCTAACTCAAACAAGTATCAGAACAAAATACATAATCACATGACAAGCATGGTATCTACTCATTAGGTCTACTAAGAGAAAATCAGATTAGTACCTTATTCTATTCATTCTTTCTGCTCTTTGATAGCAAAGAGAAGCACTAAATACTGGTATGCACAGTGAAATTGATGCCACAAGATGATACCATTTACTGAAAAGCACATTAATGACCCAAGAAAGCCAGTGCATTTTAGATGGAGACTGTTCCAGGAAGTAGCAAATAGTCAGCAGGATATATATGTGGTGCCATTTTAAAATGGACTAAATTATTGATATGACCTAATTTGTTTCAAAACATTTTGGAAACAAAATGCTTTCGAAACTGTAGAGTTGTTTCGGTAAGCTAAATTCTTTAGTGAGAATGAAAATAATTGAACGCCTACAACTAAAATTATGAGAAAGCTACTAATTAAAACTGGTATATATATATTATTGAGTATAATTTAAAAAGTGAACACATTATTTACACAATATTGTTACAAAATCAGATATGAGTTTAAAGTTATGTTATTTATGTTATAAAAGTACTCTCTAATCCAAAAAGAGTTTTTAATTTATTTTTTAATTTTTGAGATTCTTATGTAATTACTTAATTTCCTTCTTATAATCTCCCCCTCCTATATACCTCCCCTTAATCTTGTTTAAATTCATGATCTCTTTTCCTGGATTTTTGATATACATATGCATGCTTATCTATTATCTATTCTATAGTCCTAAAAGAATAAATACACCTTGCTAAGTCTGTATGTTGCTTGAATTTATATATTCTCAGGTTTGATAAATTGGTATTATGTAACCAATTGGTATATTCTTCCTTCAGGAAAACTATTACTCTCCTCTCTGCAAGTCCATACTTGTCCTGTCTGTAGTTCTTGGTGGAGGGATGATACATCTTTAGCCTTTCTCATTCTTCTTTAGCATGTCTATTGTTACTGTCTTTGTTCAGTTGTTTTTTTTTTTTTTTTTTTTGGACAATTGTATAGATGACACCTCATGGGTGTAACCTCTGACATTACTAGGTGACATAACCACAGAGCAAACTCAGTCCTTTGATTTTTCCAATCTTTATGCTGAGCCCCGAACCTTACATGTTGAAGTTATGTTTAGATGTATCAGTTGGGCTGAGATCAACAACTTTGCATTTTGATTGGTTGTGCTTTTCTTTAATGGTGTTTGTTGTAAAGAGAAAGCTTTGTGATTAGGAATAAGGACTACATCTATCTGTGAATATAAGGACAAATATTTAGCTAGGGATTATGTCCTTTTAGTAAAGAAGCAGATGTTTTTGTTTGTTTAGTGTAGTTAATTTTGTTTTGAGACATTATCTCATACAGCCCAATATGACTTCCAATTCACTCTGTAGATAAGACAATCTCTGAGCTCCAATCCTCCATTTAAGTGCTTGGAATTGAGGATGTCCTCAACACACCTGGCTCCAAATCACAAGGACATGTTTCCCATATTTACTCATTTTGATTGAGTGTTCCTTTTAAATCTCCCATAGTACATATGTATAAATAACTGCATATGTAACTGGGTTGTACCTGATGCAGGTAGTTACAGTCTCCTTTGGAAAAACTTACTTGATCAGATCAGTCAAAGGCAGACACAGGTATATTTTTTTGCTCAAATTTAGGACACAGTTTTCCCTTCTTCAGTATCTATGTCCATGTGTAAAAGTTCTAATGGAATGGGAATAATCACATGTTCTCCCCTGTAGACTAAGCCAACAATATCTTTTAATTCACCAGTGAACAAGTTCTTTAGTAAGATTTCCTTCCTGCAGTCAAATTTAGTTTCCCCCTGCTTCTGCTACAATAGTCAAAGATACCCAAGAAAGATATAGCTACTCTTCAGCCTTGAAGAGAATAAATAACCTTCACTTTCTTTTGGTTTTATAATGTACAACAACAGGAATTCTCAGTCATAGTTTCAAGCCCTCAGAAAACCAGGAGACCTAAGTGGTAGAAGGAGAATCATAACAGGAACTGGAGAACTGAATTTAAAGACTTGTTCTCTTTGTATTGATGTGTCATTGGCTACAGTGGTATTAGCATAGAAAGAAAATGTACAGTTAAAAACCTGCTTTTAGTGAGTTAGTGATTATCAGTGATTTTTAACATTGGGTCATATTGAAGAGTTATGTCATAATAATTGTAATCAAAACCAATATAGGGTATTTCCATTGCCCTGAGTTTCCTCACAGAATTCAAAAGTTAAGTTTCTCTTCCTGAAGACACCATAAACTTCGTGTTCTTCAGACACAGGATTTGGAAGAGTCAAACTGGATTAGATGTGGAAGCCTCCACCCTAAGAGGTGACTATCACAGAATCTGAAGATGTTATGCAAGCTGCCAGTGAAGAAAATCAATCAATATATCTTGACCAGATATAAAGTTCCCAAACCACAAAACCGACCATCACCGCAAGGTATCCTCCAAGGTGGAGAAAAATCACTTGTTATACTCCATGTGAGGCTGGATGCTTAGGAGGCCTTTGTCTCTGAACATTCTCTAAAGTATTAAAGAAAAGAATTGTTTCTTTAACTATGTTATCATTTTCATCTTATGACATCCCAATTGTTGACTTTAATTCTTACTCAACTAGTGTTCTGTTTAGGACATCCTTTCCTACACCTATATCATTTAGGGCACTGCTTATGTTTTCTTCTAACATTTTCAGTGTTTCAGGTTTCAACCTTACTTCTCTAACTATTTGGAGCTAGTTTTGTTCAAGAAAACATATATGGGCCTAGTTTCCTTCTTCTGCACATGGACATCCAGTTTTATCAGTAGCATTTGTAGAAGATGCTTTCTTTTTATCCAGCTTATGTTTTGGCATCTTTATCAAACATTAAGTGGGTGAAGTTACATGTACTTCTGTCTAGGTCTTCAATTTTATTTCAACAGTCTACATGTTTGTTTTGTGACAGTGTCATATGATTTTTATTATTGTTATCCCCTTGTATACTCGGGACTAGCTTCTACAACCATTGTTGATTCTCCTTGAATAGCTGATGAGACAGACTTAAAGGAAAATAGTTTGAACCTCCAAAAAATAGCATTGGAATAACCAATAGAAATATATTTAGACTTACAGTCTTGTCTGCAAAAAAAAAAAAAAAAAAAAAAAGGAATTCTTGTCTAGTACTATAAAACTAACCACCTCCCTATGGTCGGTGAACCAACTCTTTCATCCTTTATAAACCATTATCATTTCTAACTTTATTCTAAACTCTAAACATAAATATCCTTTCACCCACAGATAAATGTAGCTCTCACCCTTATTAAAAACATTTTACTTGCAGCACAGAAACTTTTCAAAACCCAGTGCAGTGAATATTTTCTGTGACAAGCCCCAAATGATACATCTGAATACAATCTTTACAACTAAGGCTCAAGGAATATCTTAGAATAGGATGCAGAAAGATTGTAAGGGCCAGAGGAACAGGAAGTTTGCTGAAAGGTTGTGTCTTCTAGAGATGACAGGGGAGCTGCACACATGATCTCCACTATAGGTTTGCCTAAATCAGAACTAGACAAACATCACTTGATAAGCCAACATGAAAAGGTTAGATCTCACAAGGAACCATTACAAGATTAAGAACTTCAGGGATTAATGAGTTATGAGAAATGAAGAAATAGTCTTTCTGAAGGAAGAGCCCTTAATTGATCATCAAACACCCAAGCCCCAAGAATTCATCCTTATAAATTGATATGTATAACACAAAATGAACTCAGAAGCAGCTAGTATTTAGCACACATACACACACACACACACACACACAAGAAAAGAAGATGTTGGCAATTTGAGAAGGAATTAGGTAGAACATGGAAGAAGTTCAAAAGGGAAAAATAATAAAAATGCAGTATTTATTTAATTAAAAATTAGTATATAACAATTGTAAAAATAAATAAACAAATATACTAATATTGGTCTTATGCATGCTACCATAATTGCTTTTATTTCATATGTGTAACTTACCTGTTTTATTTTTCTTTCTAGAGATTTAATCTTCAATACTGTTCATATTTAGAAATTTGTATTTAGTCCATTTTCCACTGTTATATCATCCATCATTGATCCTCTAGTCACAGGAACTTGGTTTGTTTTCTCTTTATATTATACATTTTCCATTTCCAGGTTTTGTTTTATGGGTGGATATTTCAATTTGTTGGTAAAAAAGAGTTTTCATGTCTTCTTTTTTCTTTTGAGGTTTATGAGTGCTTCCACTGAGCATTTTTTTCATGTCAACTTTATCATGAAATTAAACCATTCCATGTCTCTTGTTTGAGTGCGGACCATCATTTATCACCTTCTTACATTCAGGTTCAAAATTGTTCCGGTCTTTTGATGTTGATTGGTTTACATTTGTCAACTAAACATTTTATGTCATATCACATCTTAAATAATATTAACATGTCACTATGCTATAAGGAAAAATCTCTTTATAACTGTCTTCTACTGATACTACTGATTCCTTGGAGAAGAATGGAAACTCTTCTTGTTCCAACAAAGTAGAGGTAGGTGTTCAACTTATCCATTGTGTCTCCATTGTAGACTAGATTGACCATAAATTCATGGCCATTGTTCTCAACCTCCTATGATACAATAGACACATAACAATGTAATTCTACAATTTGTTTTTGTGATTTTATAGAGAAGACCAAATTAAAATAATTTCCCATGGAATTAATGAAGCAAATTCAACAAATAGCAGTAAAATTCACCAAGAGTTTTATATTAACTAAAGAAATATTTGGGATACATTTTTCCTTGTACATTGTCATTAAAATATCAATTCAAAATAGTGATACAATATTTCAAACCACTCAAAAATATATAATACATATGACTGTATATTTATTTGCTGGAATTTTTATTATCAACAAGTAAACCATTACTAATATATTGAGTACTGGAGAACAAAGAATTAAAAAAGCTCATCTCAGTTGAAAGGACAAAGTCCAAAGATAATTTTCACATGTCAGAAAGCATCCTTTAAATGTCAGTAAGATATGATGTTTGAATCATTTGAAGCCAAATAACAAATTATTTTATAAATTTAGCTTTGTTACTCATATACAACTTGACCTTAGATAACCTAAGTTTTCTCTACTTCCTGAGTTGTAAAATAATGTACTATTAACAACTCTATCTCAACTATCCACTTCACTTTTAAAACTTTATGATTTTATGATCCAGGTCTACTTATTATAATTTACCTCTCTGTGTTAAATTCCAAGGGTCAAAAATCTACCACTCACAGAACATGTTACACTGCTTTATCACAGTCATACGTAGTTCTATTTACCACGCTACTACTTCACCTTATTGTCACTTCCAGCACATTTGCTTTACAGCTCTAGAAGCACCAAGCACTCACAGTTCACATGCACAGTTACCTCTTTGACCTGACACAAAACTGCCATACTTCCTTAAACCAAACTCAATTCTTCTCTCCGCTTTCATCTTCCCAGAATTTTTTGCCCACATCTACAAACTATATAAACTCTTCTTTATATTATTTTACTGATTAAATAAAAGTCCACATAAAAAGTCCAAATCAACAATCCCTTAATAGCAGTGGTGTGTGTGTGTGTGTGTGTTTCCTGTACCATCAAACATGTTGAGGATATTAGAACATCAATCAGTCACTCAACCTGCCACATTTTTATGTATTTCTCTTAAGTTATTTTGTGGGATTTTTCCTGCTATCCCTACACTAAGACTAAATTTCAAAGGTTAGAAATTCAATGTTTAATAAACTAGTGAAATTAAAAGAAATATATACATATCTAGTTGGGCAAAAACCAATAAGTTTTGTCAAAAATTTAATACTAACTGTTGGAAAAGGATTTGGATACATGGTTATTCTCTGCAAATTATAACTAAAGAAGCAGTTCCTATAATTTGAGCCTATCTCTATACCCCATTTTTTAATATGGTTATCTGGTTCTATGCAGTCTAACTTCTTGAGTTCTTTGTATATATTGGACATTAGCCCTCTATCAGATACAAGATTGGTAAAGATCTTTTCCCAATCTATTGGTTGCCATTTTGTCCTATTGACAGTGTCCTTTGCCTTACAAAAGCTTTGCAATTTTATGAGGTCCCATTTGTCAAGTTTTGACCTTAGAGCATAAAGTATTGGTGTTCTGTTCAGGAATTTACTTTGTGCCCATGTGCTTGAGGCTCTTCCCTACTTCCTTTTCTATTACTTTCAGTGTATCTGGTTTTATGTGGAGGTTCTTGATCCACTTGGACTTGACCTTTGTATAAGGGGAGATAGGAATGGATCAATTTGCATTCTTCTACATACTAGCCCTCAGTTGGGCCAACACCATTTGTTGAAAATGCTGTCTTTTTCCCACTGGATGGTTTTAACTCCTTTGTAAAACATGGCATACAGAGCTAAACAAAGAGTTCTCAACTGAGGAATACTGAATGGCTAAGAAGCTCCTAAAGAAACGTTCAACATCTTTAGTAATCAGGGAAATGCAAATCAAAACAACCCTGAGATTCCACCTCACACCAGTCAGAATGGCTAAAATTAAAAACTCAGGTGACAGCAGATGCTGGCAAGGTTGTGGAGAAATAGGAACACTCCTTCATTGTTGGTGGGATTGCAAGCTGGTACACCCACTTTGGAAATCAGTTTGGCGGTTTCTCCAGAAATTGGGCATAGTACTACCAGAGGACCCAGCTATACCACTCCTGGGCACATACCCAGAAGATGATCCAACATGTTATAAGGTCACATGCTCCACTATGTTCATAGCAGCCTTATTTATAATAGCCAGAAACTGGAAACAACCCAGATATCCCTCAACAGAGGACTGGATACAGAAAATGTGGTACATCTACATAATGGACTACTACTCAGCTATTAAAAACAATGATTTTATGAAATTCTTAGGGAAATGGATGGATCTGGAGAATATAATCCTAAGTGAGGTAACCCAATCACAAAAAAACACACATAGTATGCCCTCACTGATAAGTGGATATTAGTCCAGAAAATCAGAATACCCCAAATACAATCCACAAACCACAAAGAAACTCAAGAATAAGGAAGACCAAAGTGTGGATACTTCAATCCTTCTTAGAAGGGGGAACAAAATACCCATGGAAGTAGCTGCAGAGACAAACTATGGAGCAGAGACTGAAGGGAGGACAATCCAGAGACTGCTGCACCTGGGAATCTTTCTCATATTCAATCACCAAACCCAGACACTATTGTGGATGCCAGCAAGTGCTGGCTGACAGGAGCTTGATATAGTTGTCTCCTGAGAGGCTCTGACAGTGCCTGACAAACACAGAAGTAGAGGCTCACAGCCATCCATTGGACTGAGCACATGAAGGAGCTAGAGAAAGGACCCAAGGACCTGAAGGGTTTGCAATTCCCTAGGACGAACAGCAATATGAACTAACTAGTACCCTTAGAGCTCCCAGGGATTAAACCACCAACCAAATAGTACACATTGTGGGACTCATGGCTCCAGCTGCATATGTAGCAGAGGATGACCTAGTTGGTCAACAATGAGAGGAGAGGCACTTGGTCCTGTGAATGTTCTATGCCCCAGTGTAGGGGAATGCCTGGGCCAGGAAGTGGTAGGGTTCAGTTGGTGAGCGGGGAAAGGAGGGAGGGAACAGGGGTTTTTTTCCTTGAAGGGGAAACCTGGAAAGGATATATCATTTGCAATGTAAATAAGGAAAATATAAAAAAATAATTTTATCCTATCAAAAGATATCTACTATGCTTATGTTTTCTCTTAGGCTCCTTTTCTTCTGTTTGACTCTTCTAACTTTGAAGTATTGGGTTTTATTTTATCTTGCTATGCTATGTTTGTTTATCTCTTAGAATCTTAGAAATTGTTTGCTTTTTGTTTATTTGTTGTTTTGTTTCGTTTTATGATAGACAGAAAGAGAGCCAACCCAAGTGGAAGGGGTGGTGGAGATGAACTGGGAAGTATACATGGAGCAAACTTTAATCAGGATATATTATATGAGAAAAGAATTTCTTTTCAATAAAAAATTTTTAAAAATCATGCCAAATGGAAATTACATTATATCTGTCTTTAATGTCACTGCCAGTCACCAGGTAATTCTAGGCATACAAATTCCACTGAGTCACATAAATGTAGGTCCTCAGAGTTCTGGTTTATTGACTTTCTATTGGTTTAAATTTTCCAGAGATTTCTCATTTAAAATAAGACATTAAAAATGCTCCTTCTTCTTTACTGTGAAAGCTTTGGACCATATTTCCCTAATTATATACTACAACTATTTACTTACTTCTCATCCAAATAGACTACTGACTCTTGAAATATAATGTTCCCAAGTTTAATTTCTCTTCTTAAGTTAACTCGTTCCCCCATAATCCCTTGTTACTATAATTCTCATGAAACTAATAATTCATTTCTTTCCTGTTATTTAACACAAAATATTTCCTCCTATGATCCAACATAATATCATATCTTCTTGTATTTCTACTGCTATTCAACAAAGAACAAAACAATCATAAAAGAAAGGCAAACATCAATCAAAAACTCAAGGGGCACTAGATTTGGAATAAGGTCATAAGGGACTGGTATGATAGAAGCCAGCCCTGAAAAATAAGATGGAAGGAACTAAACTAAATATATTTTTTACTTATTTTAAGATAGAGAATTTGGGGCATAGAGTGACAGATTCAGAAATAAAGATCATCACTATTGACTTATTCTGCTTGGGGCATACGTCTTGTGTTGATAGAACTGAGAAAAAAAAGAGAAAAACATGGAACTTAAGAGACATCATATATCTAAATTTCTAAAGCTCCTAGGTGATGTGAAACTTGTTTGTACCTCATTTTCATAAAGATAGATAGATAGATAGATAGATAGATAGATAGATAGATAGATAGATAGACAGAGGATTGATACAGACATTCTTCATTTATCTATATATGTATATGTATGAATATACATATAATCAGTGTGTAAGTACATGCCACATGGTTTAGGTGCCAGCAGAGATCATAGAATGATATTTTCTCAGCTGGAGCTGGAGTTCTAGATGTTTGTCAACCAACTGTCATAGGTGCTATTAATGTCATTTGTGTCCTCTGGAAAAGAAGAGGATATTCTTATCCACTAAACCAGCTCTATAACCTATTAATAAATGATTTTAGTTATCTTTAAAATAATCATATAGTTGTATTAAACAAAATAAGTATGCTCTAAACAGAATTAAATTCGTTATGTAAATATCAAGCCACATAAAGATGAGGAAGTATTTATTTACACCCAATTCACTCTATTGTTCTTCCATTAGAAAAGAACAGACTTCTGAGAGCTAACAACCAAACATACCAAAATAAAATATAATAAGAGAAAAAAAACAAAAACAAAAACCTATCATACGAAAGTTGAACAAGATAGAAAAACCAAAGGAAATGACCCAAAAGAATGACCCAAAGAATCAGAGACCTAATAGTTTACACATTCAGGAATCCCATAAAAACAACAACAACACAACAACAACAACAACAAAACCCCACTAAACTGGAAGTCATAATATAGACTTCCAGTTACATACACAATACATTTAGATACATAATACAGACTGCATATAATAATATGCAGAGACCCTACATGCTGGCTCAATATCTATGAGCTCATATGAACTTTGACATGTTGATTTAGAGACTGTTTTTTTTCTTGTTGTACTCACCTTTCTACCTTTTATTTTCTTTTCATACATTTCCTCAAGGCACTTTCCCCTTGCTCCTCTCCTCCCAGTTTCTCCAGATGCCTCACCTACTATCTTACCCAGATCCACTCCTTCTTTCTTTCCTTTCAGAAAAGAGCAGGCCTCCTGGAATATTGAACTCTGCAGAACAATAACCAGCCCCCTTAGCTCATTCTTCCACCTCTTTTGTTAGTATGGGTGTGCTGAGGGGAGGAGCTTTAGCCCTGAGAAGAGGAGGAATTTGATGGAGGCATCACATTTAAAGCTGAATGTTACAAAGTTTCTCACTCTGTATTTGTAGGCAGGTAAGTCTCTGTATTTAATTTTCATTAATAAATTCACCAGTTCATTGAATATTTCTTTGTATGGTTTTCTTCCAAGTTGTGAAAAAACTTTTTAAGGTGAAATAGTTTTAAACATATATGTTTACTAAATAGCAACTATTTTCCAAATATGTGTTATATGAAAATCAAAGCCAAATAAAATAATTTCTGCAGGCTTCAAAACTCACTACCTAACAAAAGAAAATAACCAGATCCCTTCACCTCTACTATGGCCTATTCACAAAACTAATTCTATGACCTCCATTGGATTCTAGGCTATAATGTACAAATACTATCCATTCAAAAACAAGATCATCCACTCATTCCCTAAAAAAATAAACAATGGTATGTAAAAAACTGCTGAGTTATGTTAAACCAAAGGTATATGTTTAATTTTTTTCTTATAAACTATTTTCTTCTTTTTTTAATTAAAATTTCTGATTAAAATATAAATATATCAGCCCCTTTCCCTGCCCTCCCTCCAACTCCTCCCATATGTCTCACTCCCTCTAAAACTGGTGGCCTCTTTGATTATTATTATTATAACATACATATAAGTACATAAATATATCAATACAACATGGTGAGTCTGTTTAGTGTTGCTCTGTGTATATGATTTCAGGGCTGACAACTGTATCTGGAGTGACCAATAATGGGACTCATCTATTGAAGAGTCCCATTATTCTTTTCTCAATAGTTATTAGTTCCCTATAGTTCTTTGTCTGGAGAAGGGATCCATTGAGATTTTCCAGTTCTGCATTAGTATACCTATTGATAATATAATTTTCAGGTCTTGTTTAGGCACAATGCCTATAGTGGCATGATACTTCTAAGGTTGGAATAGTGACACTCATCTCTTAGCAGTAATAAACAGCTGTCTAATTGGACATATTTGGGGGAGGGATTCATAGGTACACAGAATTGTAACCAACCAACTACCTTGGCGTCATGGATCTTAGAAGAGAATCTACTACTATCACTTTACTAAAACCAGCATAATTCCTAACTGAACACTAAGACATACTCTTATACCAACAGATAAGTGGAAGTCATGCTGCTCTTCAAAGAAAGTTTTGTTTATAGCAAGCAGTAACCATTACAAACAAATCACAGCAAGTCATAGTGGAGATATTGGGTTGTGCAGAGCCATCCCCAATGAATGTATCTTCAGTACAACTCCTGTATGCTATTTTGCAGTGGAATCAAGTGGAAGAGTTCTGCATGAAGTCATCTATTGAAACTTATGTTTCCCTGTGTTTTAATAAATTATTTCATAAAAGAAAAGTAAAGCAGTGAAAATTTAGTTAATAATAATAAACCTTATCCACTAGAAATGTAGTCTAAGTTCTTTATTTATATGTAGGCTTTAAGGTATGCTATTAATACTCTATGATATTCTGCTGAGTATAGTCCTTGTTTTATATGATCATCATATCTTTTAGGCTTTCCACATCATATATTTAATTAATACTTAATTAGGTGATGAACTTAAATATAAGGGTATATACCTGCTGATGCAGAAAAATGATTTTAATTTGCCTAAGGAAATTGGCTAAGATAGATGGTGGCTGCATAAAATCCTCCAGAAATTACTCTCTATAGACACACAAAGATGAAATCACTCACCATATTACCATCAAAACAGTGGAGGAAAATAGATGAGAGACACCATGCTTGATATTAGGAAAAAACTATTTAGGAATATATGACTGATAGAGCATTCTACATTAAACCAACCATCCATAAGAAAAGACAACTTTCACTTTGGGTAAAAGATGTCTAACAAATTTTCAAGTTGAAATATAGTATGGGTCATATCACTGTACAACCCAGTAATCAGCAATAGTCCCACATTTTCCATTTGCAGGTTAGTATCTACCGACTGGGTCTATAGAACATGTGTATCTGTTAATCTTCACCAAACTGAGTTAACACTGTAAAATATGGGACAGTGCTCTCTTTTGAGTAGTGCAGAAGAAATGGCCCACAGCTTTGTTTCAGAGCCCAAGGTCAAGCCTTGCAGTGAAGACATTAAATATGTAATAGAAACAGATAAACCTCTAAATGAGCCAAACTTCATTGATGGGACCTGTAAGCTTATTCTAGCATCATTCAAAGACTTGTGCCTATAAAACAGGCCTGAGTTTGGTTGATACCATTTATGACTGCTGATTAGAAACTGGAGAATCTCTGCCTGATATTTTACACTGTATAGTCCAGCACAGAGGGCAGACTCAAGTAAAACTTTAGAATAAATTTTGCTGGACAAGATCATGACTATATGCCAATCTCCTGATCTCAATAAACATATCTAAAGGAGAGTTTTCAAAGAAATCTAGAATAGCACAAGAACCAGACAGAAACTACATTAGATTGGGTCAGGATCATGTTTCAGCCTATATTACTGCTTTCTATGTTGTATATCATGGTGCACCTTTGAGAAAACACACAGCCTTGTAACCACAAGATTCAGATAAGACCCAGTCAAGAAACAGCCTATTATTGCCAAGAGTATTGAGTATTCTCACAAACTAATGGTATGGTCCTATTACTGTAGGCCATACCTGCATGTCTCACTGAACATGAAGTCTAGCTGATGTGTATCTATAGCCTTTACCCTATTGATAATTGTTTATGATATTAGAAAGTACTCTATGGTACCAAAAGAAAAAACAAAAAACCTAATCTAACTACGAACTCTTAGGATATACAACATTAATCTGCCTACAACTTATGCTGGTAAAAGAGTAGCACCCATGATGTGAGAGTTATCAACCATTCTCTTGGATTTAAGGCTTACTTATTGGGATGAGACATCTGTTTGGCAAGCCACTGCTTAGGTAGCTAAGAACTTATGACTGGATAGGCCAGAGGTCTATGGGAAACCAAATACTATCTTCTTTTTTTTTTTTTTCCAAATGAATATGGCAAAAGAAAAAAAACTTTTAATGATATTGTACTATAACCATAGACAATTTTTCCTCTCAGCCATCATCAAAAAAGCCTCCTCCTGCAGGAGATAGGAGTTAAAACAGAGGCCCACATCTAGGAAATGCCTCCTCCCAGGAGTTCTCCTTTTCTGGGCTACCAAGTCTCTAGAGGATTAGACATATTCTCTTTTCCTCTCCATATAAGTCTAATGTGTCAAACTGACTAAAAGCTAGCCAGGACCTGAGGTAATCAGGAAGGAATTCAGGAACATTTTGGTGATTATGATAGAGTTTTTCTGACATGGTGCACCTATAGATTGATTATGTAAATGTGAGAAACAAGAGAGCTTAGTATAATTAACTACATTTGAGATACCTACACAGAAGCATGGTAGCAATGCTGCCAGTATTCAGATCTAACAACACAGTGTCAGAGATGACCAGTAGGGCTTCCAAAATAAAAGTAAGGACAAAAATGGCACATGGTCATCTCCCTGGCTAGGATGAGAAGATATCAATAGAGAATATGGGCCCTCTATTGGTTTAATCCATAGTAATCTAGAGAATTAGATAGGCTCACATTATACCAGTCTCTCTCCAGTTTTTGCCATGTCTGTATTTAAAAGAAATCTAGATAATGGACATATATATTTTTTGTCTTGGTAACCACTCACAATCTCTGGACTCCCCTCCTCGCCCCCGCTTCTCTTTCTCAATTGCTCACACCCTCAGTTTTCCACTATGCTTTATATTTTCTTAATAAAGTCTGATTCCACATTATATACTCTCAGCAAACTCTGCATCTTTAAATTTTATTGAAATGAGACAACAAACTCAGAATCACATTCTCAGTCTGTTGTTTGGTGACATTTGTATATGACATATTTTAGGACAGCTGAATGTAGGCAAAAAGAAACAACTCAAAACTTCCGAGCAACAACCTTATTAAAATATTATGTACAGTACACGTTTCAAACATCATTGGATGATACTCCAATGAAATATTTACTTTTTTTGTAATATTAAAATACAATTTAAAAATCAAAGTTGTCAATATAGTAATAGATTTTCTCATTTTCTAGAAAGTTTCTAATTAATTCATTCTGTCTTTGGCTATTATGATCAATATATTTTATTAAGCTCAGTAGTCACTAGTTCTATAAGCTATATGTTAATATTTCACATGCATTTTAGTGTTGTATGTTACTGTGGCAAATACAATCTATTATTTCACTTTTTTTTCAAAAAATAATGAGAAAGATTCTTTGGTCTATTAAGTTTTTAAAATAAGTATGTATGTATGTATGTATGTACTGCATATTTTAGTGCTTAGTGCTTCTCAATTGTCATAATGATATTTAATACAATTCTTCATCTTGTGATCCCCAGCCATCAAATTATTTTCATTGCTACTTCAAAAATTTAATTCTGCTACTGTTGTAAATAACAATGATTTGAACCCCCATATGTATGTGTGTATATATATATATATATATATGTATATATATATATGTTTGTATATATGTGTGTGTGTATGTGTGTGTGTCCAAAAAGTAAACAACTAAAACACTTAAATTATATAACCCTTTTTTTTTCATTTTCTCCTCTTTCTCCCTTCTTCCTCCTCCTCTTTTCCCTTTCCATTCTTCTTCATGATTATCTAAAGTTACATATTTCCACAGGCAAAATTTTAGATTCAAAATTCAGTGTGGGCTATTCATACAGTTAACTTTTTCATAAGGTGTGTGGAAAGGTGTGGTGATTTAAATGAGAATGGCCAACATAGGGTGACATATTTAAGTGCTTATTTACAAGTTGGTTGACAAAGGAAGACTTAGGATGTGAGGTTTGTTAGAGGAATGTCACTGGAGTGGACTTTGGGGTTTCAAAAGCCCAAATCAGACACCATCTCATCCATTCTCTTCTTCTATTTTTCAGATACAATAAAAAACACTATCTACTGTTCTAGGGCTATGTTCACATGTCTAGCACCATACTCCCCATGATGATCTTGGATGAACCAACTGTTTGAAAGTAAGCAAGCCACAAAATAAATTATTTCTTTTAAGAGTTGCATTGCAATTGTGGCACAAAGCTTGTAGGAATAACCAACAAATATCAGAGTTGAGTAAAGACCAACTCCAAGAGATGGAATACATTCAACACCACCCAAGTGTCCAAGAACTTGAGAGTAGACAGTCTTGAGACCTAAAGTAAAATGAAATACTACTGCTTTGCTAAAAGAACTTAACAGTATAATAACTCCCAATGACTTTCTTCTATACTTAAAAATCTTTGCTTTGTTCAGTCACCATCACAGAATCTTCTTCTTAGGCCTGATGGGAACAAATACATACAGCAAGACCATAAAGAGAGAGTAAGAGCTTGGAACGCTCAGCCTTAAAAAGGATGTCACCAACAAATCTCTCCACTCAAGTATCAGGAAACTCTGCAACAGAGGAGAGCAAAGAATGTAAGAATCAGGGTTAATGGAGGATACCAGAGAAACAAGGCCTTCTAAGCACAGCACAACCTATACTCATGAACTCACAGAGACTGTGGCAGCCTGCACAGTTCAGCAGCAGATGGTATCCTAGAGCAAAAAGGAGAAGTGGATGCATGTACCTATTCCTCATCTAGATGCTATCACCAATTGATAACCACTTGAAAACAAAAATTAGTTTTCTCTATAAAAGTTTCACTGGGGAAACAAAAACTCAGAAGGGTAGTTTCATACCCAGCAGTAAATGACCAACACAAAACAAAGTCAAATGAATATTTAGAAGGTCATTGTCTTGTAATGTTAAGTTGGAAGTTTTCTTTCTCCATATAGGATTTTTGGATATGTATCATGGCTTCTGGTTTTCAGTTTGTATGAGATTCCTGTGTGTAGGAACATGTGTATCTCTTTGTGTATATGTATATATTAAGCATTTTCCTTGTCTCTTTTTCTTGTCTGGTTGTTTTAACATATTCTGATTTATCTTATTTTATTTTAGTATTATTATTGACATGTCTATTTTCTTTCTAACAAGAGACAGAAAAGGTGTGGTTCCAGATAGAAGGGGAGGTGGAGAGGAACTGGGAGAAGTAGGAGGAGGGAAAACTGTAATCAGAATATATTGCATGAGAAATTCTACTTTAAGTAAAAAATAACTCAAAAAAAGAAAAGAGAGAAGAGTTTCCTTAGTTATGGTGAAACATTCATTCTCTAGATGTAATTGTCATCTCAGAGACTTATTGGTGAATAAACTCACCCTTTCTAGTTCTTTCTGAACCCTGGCTGGCTAGTTCAACTCAGCTGTTCTGGATTCACCTCTCTAAATTGTCTGATTAAACCTGGCTGCTCTTAGCTTCTCACTGATTTGCTCTGCTTGGCTTCAAACTAACTCTGGCAGTTTGTTCAAATCTTCTAGTTCCTTTTTTTCCTCTAGCTACAATTGCCTTTGCTGATCTTCACTGAACTGCATGAACTCAGAAATGAACTCAACTCCACTGGACTGTACTCATTCCACTGACTCCAAACTCATTGACTCTCCCTCCCTCCCTCTCTCCCTCCATCCCTCCCTCCCTCCCTCACTCACTCCCTTCCTTCTCCCCCCCCCTCTCTCTCTCTCTCTCTCTCTCTCTCTCTCTCTCTCTCTCTCGTCACTTCTCTTCCCTGTTCTTTTCATGTGAGAGTTGGGCATAGCCTATCTCTGACTCAGTGTTAATTTTTTTTCTGATTCATCACTTTGCTTGTCATTTAGAAGTCACTTTCACACAATGACTGCTTCCTTCTACAAACTAATTTTACCTTCATTGTTTGGGATTAAAGATATGTACTAAAACTCTGTCTATATTCTATCCAGAAGAATTAATAGTGTGTGGCATGTCTACATACCAACTGGACCACACAGATTTTGGTCTTTTAATGTGATCCTTTGTCAGATCAGCCATGTTGGTAGATTAAATTTTCTCTAATTGGTACAATAGCTAATACAAATGAAGAGAAAAATAAATGTATATGAGGCATCCCTGGGACATGTGATGTGAACATGACACTGATCTTTCTGCATAACATCTTATTTTCAAATATAAGCAAATTTATTTTTGTGTCCAACTAGTTAAATAATAATAACAATGTTTATAACATGAGCAAGAGGAAATGGCTGCTCCCTGTGCTCTATTATAAGCTTTATGACTTTATACTGATTGCAATCAGTTGGCTCATATATTCTCACAAGAATCCTGTGAGGAAAGGTTTTCTTGCAAAGTCTGTTATGAACTGTTGACTAATATTGCACAGAAATTGTTAAAAGTGGTTTAACACTTTTAACATCCGGCCTCAGAGGCTGTGTGCATAAAAAACTGTACTGACTTGCTTCTCATGCCATTTGTCTTTTACAACACATCAATAAATATTAGTAATATCAGCTATATATCTATACATGTATGCTTATGTATGAAAAATACATGCTTATACACTGATGAGACTCACAGCCTGGAACAGAGATCAGCACTGTCTTGTGATCAGTTCTGTTTTAATCTCAGTGCAATTTACAAAGAATAGCATTGGAATATGTCCCTCTTCTGTATTTTGTAGAATTGCCTCCAAAATTATTCTCAGCACACAGTTTCCATGGGTGTGTATTGGACTCTTACTGATTGTAAATGCTACAAAACTTATACTTCTGAGCCTAGTTATCTTTATAAAACACATTTCTCTTTTACTTAGTATACTCTTAATTCTATTTTTAGATATGGAATAGCTCAAATACTCATCACAATTTCAAAATGAGAATTCTTTATTATTTTTAATTATTTTTGTATCTAAACAAATGTAAATAGAAAGTGAGTCAGCCACTACAATCATAGCAGTAAGTTTAAATGCCTCTTTTTTTTTTAAGTTTTAAATTAATTGTCCTATTCTACTTCCAGGAAAAGAAACAAGTGCCCTCAATTCAAGCAACTTAATTTCAAGCAATGTTTGTTTTCATTACTCCTCCCAATATAAGTGTGTGGTAGAAGCATAAGAAACATTTACAAAGTATTAATCTTTTATGGATAGAAATGAAACTATAACTCAACACAGATCTATGTTATATTCACTTTGGGCCTAGTTGTCCTTTGTTCACCATGAAGTCTTTGTTTGTTTTCTTTGGCTTTGCAAGTTTTTTTTGTTTCCTTAAGTCTTCATCTTCAATATATAACTTCAAAGACAGTAATTTGTGAGGAATTTCACTAGTCCCACACTTCTTGTGAGCATTACCTCCACTCCTGAGAAAGAGTTTATTCTATGATAATAAATCATATTTTTATAATCATAATTTTTACTACTTTATAATGGTAAACCAAATCAAAATGAAGGTAAATTGTCTTCAGAAACCTTGCTCATTTATTTAATCCTTTATATTATTCCAACATGAGTGATGTCTAAGAGCTCTAGACATACTTGACAAAAAAGAAAAAAGAAGAAAAGAAAAAAAGAGAAATAAAATGAGAGAGGAATAGGGACAGACAGTAATGAGAAGCTTTATCTTTTAGGAAAAAATAAGCTCTGTAAAAGTTGGGAAATACAATTCTTTGTTACCTATCAAACTGTATTCTGTGCCCTTGATTAAACATAATTCACTGAGCATTGTTGAATCAAGTAATATAAAATTCTATTCCATAGTCTTTTCAAAATGGACTCTGCTTATATGTTTAGAGCCTAATGAATCTTCCATTAAATGAACCATCTTAGTTAACACTTCTATTGCATGGAGAAAACACTATAACTGAAAACAACATTGGCAGGGAAGAGTTTACTTCATCCTAGCTTTTCATGTTGCAGTCCATTACTGAAGAAGTCAACATAATGACTCAATCAAGGCAGGAAACTGAAGGCAGGAACAGAATGAAACAGTACCAATTACTAGGTTTCTCCTCCTATTTGCTTAGCCTACTTCAATATCATCAGGAGCCACGAACCCAAGGGTGGCCCCAGGCCATGTGGGGCCTACCTACATCAATTATCACCTGACAAAATGCACCACAGACTTGTCCACATGGTTGGAACATTTCTCCACTGATGTTTCCTCTTTCAAAATGGAATAGTGTTAACCAAGAACTCAAATCTAGTGTTTGGCGTTTTAGTGTAAGCAGTAGCCTCTCATTAGTATTGTTGCAGCAGCCAGACTAAAGGTTACTTTTATACACTACTAGGATCAGTGCCTTCAAACTGCTGAGGTTCACTTTCCTTTACCAAATAAACATTGTGTGCATTACTAGAAGAACATAAGCATGATATTCTAATTTACTTTTTCAATAACTCGGGTGACAATTTATTGCAAATGCCACTTGTCTAGAACATTTATGCCAGGGAAAGATGTAATTTCAACTGCCCTTAGTTTGATCATTATGTTTCTTCTCTTTACTTTGAAAAAATTAATTCTTACTTTGAAAGATTTGAAATCTTGTCTTTCTCCATTGCAAAACATGTCATGATTACTGCTCAGAATATTTTAGAGGAGATGAAGATAGTTTCATTATTACTGTTCAATTATACCCATTAGGAATCTAAAAAGTGTATGCCAACTCTTTCAAATTGAACCATTTACATGGACACTTTATTTTGACAGGGAATACTATCCATACTAAAACAATAATCTTACTTTTCTTATTTATAAATCATTGGACTAATTATCTTCTAGTAAATTTTAACTGAATTTCACAAAAATAAAGTTTCAGGTAGTAGTATCTGAAGCCTAACATGCAAACATCTGTATTTTACCTTTCTTCTTTCTTGTATTACTATTTTTATTTGCTAATATCTCTCTTAAATGAACATTAACCCTATTGGCTCATATATTCTTTAATCTGAAAAAGTCCATTGCTAAATCACAGAGTCTTATATGAAAGGACTCTGTTTCTGATTCATCTCAGAAATTTTCTTTTGTCAACAGTGAAATGCTGGGACTAAGGGCTATCCATTCAAATTTCATAGCTCATCCTTTGCCAAGTTGTACTATACATTTCACATTCAGTGGCTTCACTGGGAAGTTCAATAGTTACCCTGCTCACTGTCTTGTCGAGATTTACAAGTAGTTCCATAGTACAATCATTAAATGTCCCATGAAAAGACTGGGGAGTCAAAGAATTGGTCTATAGTGGAAAGTTATAGATTTTCTTTAGGATAAGTGAAAACTAAGGCAGATGCTAGTTGTAGGTTTCCCCTGTTGGTACATTTGAAGATTCTGCTAACTTCCCTGTACACTGTCTTGAAATGAACTTTCTCTAGTCATATTGTCTATTGTTGCTGGTTTAAACATCATCACTGACAGCTGTGTGACAATTTTCTCAAGGCTCCTCTCTTGTTCTACTCAAACTCTTCCCCTTTTCAATGATAGATATTGAATTCTTAGATCTATATGATGCCTTTAATAAAACTTGTTTTCTCTATATAAAGTCCCTTGTACATAGTTTTAATTATTTCTTTTGTTTTGATATAATAATTACATCATTCCTCCTCCTTTTTCTTCACCTTCCTTCAATCCCTCCCACACATGCCTACTTATTCTCTTCTGTACAGTCTGTGTAATGCTACATATATACATACATGTATATATACATACATACATATATATATATATACATATATGTATATTTAGGTATGTATATATATTTTTTTCTTTCAGTGATGAACTCTTAGTACTGAATAATCAATGGGTGTGCTCCTCCCTGGGTAAGGATATTTCTCCTGCTTTCAGCAATTCTTATTTGGATATAGATTTGTGTTATTTTGATGTTGTTGTTCTTTCTTTCTGTGTGTGTATGGGGGGGGTTGAGCAGTCATGATCTTTTCTTCATGCACTTTGGCTTGGTGACTGTTGTCCTTGTTCATCTCATGGCTAGGCAGCAATGGTGGTAACAGTATCTGGGCGTAGCTTTGGAAACATTGTTTAAAATCTTGTACTAGAATCTAGATTGCCAATTACATGGGTATGGTTCTGCATTTTAGGTTGGTTGCAGTCTTCCGTGGTTTGTGTTCTTCAACTATCAATCCTGGCAATCCTTTTGTACTCTCAGTACAGAAAACTTGTATGTAAACTTGGGGCACTGATGACAATCAGTCAGAATAAGAAAGGAGTGATCTATAAACTGAAATATTAGTGTTTTTATTTATAGTGAGAATTGAGAGATTTATTGATAGTGAGAGATGAGAAATTACCCTAATTTGACAGAGACTTTTAATAACAGGTACAAAAGTTAGAAAGAGACTGTAGCTTGATGAAATTAAAAAGGAAACATGTAAAAACAGGAAACTTTAACAGCACTGTATGATTATTTTCACCAGGCATCAGACCTCATTGTCTCATCATGAAACTTAAGCCTCCTTACAGTGTCTGTAAAACGTTCTTCCTCCAGGACTACTAAATCAGTCTTGTAGTTTAACAGGACATCCTTAAACTTATCACAGAGCATTTACTTAGGCCTTAAAGCTCATATGTTCATTAATTAATCAATTCAAAAATATTTATTAGCCAGAGATAATGTGCTAAGCACTCAGCAAATCAATTAAGACATCACATTAACATTTAAAAAGTACTACCATAAGGTATTTCAAGTATAGAAGCACTCAGAACCTAGTGACATAGTTATCCTTTAGAGAGGGGATCAAACAAACAATGCATTACAATTGTCTTCATTATTCTAAAGAGATATTAAGTAGTGTTATGTGATTGCTGTACAAAAGACCCATATTTCCAAGAGAAGTTAGAGAAGACATACCTGTGGAAGTGGCTCTCAGGCTGAAACTTGAAAAATGAAGAGCTGAATACTAATAAGAGTCGATGAAGCAGACTTTGGCAATGTGGAACAGGCTCTCTAAGATATCACTTTAATGCCTTATAAATGATGGAAAAAAACAAGCTATGTCAGTAAGGAGCAACAATCCTGCTTTCCAGACACGAAGTCAGAAGTGTCACTTGAAGCCAGAAATTTGAGAGAATACTCCAGTGAAATAGAAAATTACTGTCTAAACAAGTAAACAGCCTGAAACTTAATGAGTGGCTTAGAAAGTTATCAATGAAAAGAGGGAGGGACTTAGTAGATGGGCTTTCGTTGTTGATTTACAGATTTTTGATTTGATAAAAAGATAAATGAGTGATTATAGAAGTGTTTTGATGGAAATAAGAAACAAAAAGCACTTTGAAATGATCACTTTGTCTGCTTTGAAAAAAACAGTAATACAGGGTCAAGACTGAGTAAAAATAATTATTACAAGAGTTCAGGAAGAAAATACTGTGGCTTGTACTAGATGGAGAGAAACAATTTACATAAATATATCTAGGATAAAGACACTAGAAAACTGTCCCAGTTATAGACTTCAGATACAGCAGTTGCTGCACTGGATAATCTAAAGATGGCTATAAATTTCCATTATGAACTATCTGTATTATGTGTCTGACTTTTTTGTTGTTATTAACATCATGGTGTTTTGTCTTCTAAATTTCTTGGAATTTAACTCCCATAGATTTACTCTAGAAGTCAATAATTTTGTTGTATCAGCAGGCTTATCCACCAGTGAACCATGTGAACTACAATATGACTAGTATGCCCAAGAGTGCACTACTGACATGAATATTCTACTATGTCTGAGCTGCATTCTGATTGG
The DNA here is from genome assembly GCF_008632895.1 of Mastomys coucha. Taxonomy (NCBI): domain Eukaryota; kingdom Metazoa; phylum Chordata; class Mammalia; order Rodentia; family Muridae; genus Mastomys; species Mastomys coucha. Next base: position 22,514,033 of record NW_022196898.1, read on the forward strand.
ATATAAAGCCCACTCCACAGAAGAAAACATATTTATGGTATTACAAACAAAACTAAGAAACCATAGTCAGAATTTCCAGGCCCATACTTAAACTTCTTACTACTATTTTGCTAAATGGACATATTACCACGCTGACCTCTAACTTCAAATTTCTATGCACATGGATTAATATAGTTCTTCAGAACCCAGCAAAGAATTATATTTCCACATGCTCAAGTAGTTGGCTTCACATCCAGAAGTATGTGGGCAACACAATTTGGAGTTGGTAGACTATTTAAATAGAGCTTGAGTATATAGGGAATTTAGTGGATGTGGGAGGACTGAGGTGAATAAGTTAAGGTTATTATCAAAATACATTGTATAACTTTCAAAAATTAATAAAATATTTTAAAAATAACAGTTTTGTTGAAATTAGTGGAATATATGTAGGATGAAAGCAGGGAGAGCAAGCTGGAGAACTTAAAGAAATTCTAACCCATAGTGTAGAATTGTCATAATCACCATTAACCTAACTTAGCAGCACTTTTCCTTCTATCATAGAATATATAATTTTAATCACATTCAGAGAAGTATATAAAGATGACAATAAAATCAAGTTCAAGGCAGTACAATCAAGTTCAGGTTATCAGAACTTCTCACTATAAAATAGGCAGTGTCATTTTAAAATGTAATTGCATGTGATGCTTTTGTTCTTAGTAGAAGGAGTGCTTAATAATTTTAGATGTTATTTGAATAAGTCAGCAACTTTCTAAATTAGGAGTCCTTTTTAAAATCTACAGAAGTCTGGATGATTACAACCGAGTCACTGATTCTCCTGCTAAGGGCTTATAAGTGCAGAAATTTAGTTAAAGTCTTTTTTTTCTAAATAATATCCAGACTTTTCTGTTGTTGTATACAAATAATAGTTGATTTTAGTTGAGGAAGTTTGGATACAAATGTCTTGTAAAGGGCAGACTTGGCATGAGTACGTGCATGGTGTTTGGTGGTTAGAAGCTTCGTGCTCAGCTGGGGGTTGAGATGTCTCACTAGAATCAAGAAAAAATAAGTACGGAGGAAATACTGTGGAAGAGAAAGGATTTATCTAACCAAGAAGACTTACGCATTGGTATCTGCTATCATGGACAGGTATGGTAAAGACATTCAGAGCTGAGACTGTAAAGTTACTTTTCTTAAACAAAGAAAATAAAGAAAGAAAGAAAGAAAGAAAGAAAGAAAGAAGCCTCTACAAACTTACTCAGAAAGTGTGTGAACATACTTATATTATTGAAAGGTTCTTCTGTATTTGCACCATATTGAAATTGTGAAAAATAAATAAATTTTGAAATACCAAACTGTGATGCTTGATTTAGTGTAGATAAAGCAATGTGGTCTTGGCCACTATGTAAGAGAACACCATCAAAATTAAATAGCCTCTTTAAAAGGGAGGAGTGAGGAGGTTTCCATCTCCAGCATGCTTATCTGACATTCATTTATCCACATGAGGTCACTCTTCATTGCCATTTTGTCTATCCCCTGGGGCTACAGTTAAAGAACAAAATCTTCTAATGGGATTCATGTCTGGTTCTGCCATGCTAGTTCTAAATCAAAACATTCATTTTCTTAATAGCATTCTCTCGTTTGTGAAAGCTTTAAGCATCGTTTGTTATGCCTACTGCTTAGCATGTGAAATTTCTCAGAAAAAATAACATATAAACAGATCAAATAAATCAAAGATGTATGTGGGAGCCCACAGAGTATACCACATTTACTGTATTACCACAAACAGGAGTAAGTGAGATCTGTCCCAGTACTCTCTGTACTATTCAGTTAAAGCCTATTGAAAGTGATTGAGCCGGGCAGTGGTGGCGCACGCCTTTAATCCCAGCACTTGAGAGGCAGAGGCAGGCAGATTTCTGAGTTTGAGGCCAGCCTGGTCTACAGAGTGAGTTCTAGGACAGCCAGGGTTACACAGAGAAACCTTGTCTAGAAAAATAAAATAAAATAAAATAAAAATAAAATAAAATAAAAATTAAAAAACATAAAGATTGAGCCTGAGGACCTGTGTCTTCCCTATGAAATTATTTGAATGCAAGTTATACAGTGCCTCATGATGCCAGTGCTCTTGTAAACGTAGTTAATGTCAGGAGAATTATTCTGCCATCTGAAGGAGTCCTTATTAATTTGTTTGAATTCCTTCTACCAGTTGACATGCATCCACTTTCCATCTGAGGAATAGAAGGGTAACATATTTTATAATATACTGTTATCTCTGCAGTGTGCTTTCCATTTTCATATCTAATATGATATCTTAACTGCCTTATTGACCGTTCATGATAGACAGAGACTATATAAATTAAATATATCTCATTATTCAACTTTCCTCTGAAAATTGTATCATTGACATAAAAACCAAGTGCATGCTGACACTTGTAAAACTACGTAAGGGGCAAGAGCTGGGTCATTTGATTATGCCTAATACTGAGAATAATTCCACAGCACTGTAAAAAGATTCTTACCTCCTGCATTGCAACTGCTCCTATTTTATTAAGGCAACCTAAGTTCACTCCTACAAGCTTTCTTTCAGTACTTTTAGTAAATCACACAAGATTCAAAAATTCTACCATTCTTTCATAAGAATAAAGAATTAACAATCTCTCACTTTTATTCACAAGTCTTTCCATCCTATCTGAGTTAGAAGGAATAGTTTAACATTAGCAAACATGATAAGGCACATAAAAATTAAATATTAAATATTAAAGTACATTGGACTTTTTCAGAATAGAATTATACTAAGATATTCTATATTAATAAAGATTAACTAACCTTGATAAGGTATTACACTCAAGACATCTGCTTTTACTTCTCTAAAGAGGACAGAGCTGAAAATGGACTGAACATTCAGAGGCATGCTATTCAAGATTCTTGACATTCAATTTCTGTTATGTCCCTATTTGACACTCTAAAAGCATATCTTCATATCCTCTACAATCATGGTTTTCAACCTTCCTCTTGCTGTAGTCCTTTAATAAAATATGGTTGTGCTGGTTCCAATCATAAAATTATTTTTATTGTCCAGCAGTTGTGGTACATGCCTTTAATCCCAGCACTTGGGAGGCAGAGACAGGTGCATTTCTGTGTTTGAGGCCAGCCTGGTCTACCAAGTGAGTTCTAGGACAGAAAGAGCTATACAGAGAGACCCTGTCTCGAAATACCTATATATATATATATATATATATATTTATTACTACTTCATAACTGTAATTTTGCCACTGTTTTGAAACATAATATAGATCTCCATTTTCTCATGGTCTTAGGTAAACACTGTGAAAAGAATCATTGAATCTTCAAAAGAATTGTGACTCATGGATTGAGAATCAGTGATTTACATAGATACATTTTAAAGGTCTTTGATTGCATGTAAGACCTTCTCAGGATAGTACCAATTACGCCTTATCAATTTTCTTTCAACCATTCCTTGGAACTAACTAAATATTGTTTTAACTTTCCTAACATATCTTGGCTTACATTCTTCTTTGACTTTGTCTAATTTGTATAGATGACTACACAATCTTGGCTCCTTACACTGTGTGCTTCTTGCATTCTAAGGTAATATTAAATAAAGGTTAAAGGATGGTGATGAAGAAGCTTACCTTTCAGACACAAAGAGGCCTGATATAT
>NW_022196898.1:22522689-22542450 GCF_008632895.1 Mastomys coucha
CTTGGCACAAGTTCTAAAATAATGCAAGTACATGTTCAATGCAATTAAAGGTATTGAACAGTTTAGGATTTTTAAACATGATATGGAACTATCTAATATTTGTATGCTTCTACTAAAAGTTTTGTTACTTTTGAAATATACAACTAAAGTGTAGGAACATGGTGAAAAAGAATGTTCTGAAGAGATGCATATCTACATGTATCTAAAACCTTGCTGCAAAAGAATAGCAGAAGTTTATATTTTAACAGATATCTTTTCTACATCTTCCTTAAATGTTTCTTGTTTTCAAAGTATCTCTGTCTGCTAAACAGTGCATAACAATAGCCTTTAAGTCCAATGGATGACTGTGAGCCTCCAGTGTAGGGGAAGGCCAGGGCCAGGAAGTGGGAGAGGGTGGGTGGTGAGCAGGGGGAAGGGGGAGGGAACAGGGGATTGTTTTAGTTTTAGGTTTTTTTTTTTCCTTATTTTATTTTATTTTTATTTTTTCTTTTTGGAGGGGAACTTGGGAAAGGAGATATTGTAAATAAAGAAAACATCTAATAAAAAAAGAAAAAATAATAATATCCTTTAAATAAATAGGGGAGAACATAACTGCAGTCTTTCAACGTCCAGATTTCAATAAGAATAGAGGTGACATGTCTTCTTTTAAGGCCTCATATTACCTTAGAATGAAGCTGGGATCAGATAGGTGTTAACATTTGCACCTTTCAAAAATATGTTTTAGATATTCACATATATGATTGTTGGTACGATACTTTTATTATAATCTAATTACAGCTTACCTATTCTTTCAACTGATGAGAAATTGAAATAAAGTAAGAGACATAGACTATCCTGTCATTTCAAGTGTGAAACTTCTTAATTTTTTTTCCATGTACTCAACAGGTAAAATAACTGAATTGACATCTACTCCAAGGCACATGGTTTATGTCGTGTGTGTGTGTGTGTGTGTGTGTGTGTGCGTGTGTGTGCGTGTGTGTGTGCATGCGTGTGTGTGTGTGTGCGCGTGCATGTGTGTGTATGCGTGTGTGCGCGTGTGTGTGCGTGTGTGTGCGTGTGTGCATGTGCGTGTGTGTGTGCGTGTGCGTGTGTGTGTGTGTGCTCCTGTTTATTTCACTCCAATGTTTAACTGCATTAGTATGGTAGAATTCTCAATGAGATGAGACTATGGAGATTGTAAATCTACAGGGCCAACTAGATCATGGTTCTTACTTGTAAGAATTTAAACAATAGAAAAAAGGTTTACAAATACCAAGATGGGTATTAGGTTTTGTTTTCTGAGACATTTTTAGTGCTTCCATTTCATTGGATGTGTAAATCTGTTTCTCTCTGATTAAATGTGGATGTCATTTTAGGACTTTAAAGACAAACAAATTTGAAGTTCTGGATCTCTATGTTCCTCTTGTGAATATGACCACATTGGATATATCTTATTTTCCTGATTTCCACTATTAAAATACAAACTCTTCAAATATTTGTGTTTGTTATCTGGGTTAGTCATGTTTCTTAAATTTTCTACACAAGAAACTGCAGACATTTAAGCAGTAATGACTTCTAAGTAGATACTAGTAATTAGGTCTTGTTTCTCAAATGAACTTTGGAATGAAATTCATGAAAAAGTTGTGTTAAACTGACACAAAAATAAACTAAGTCAATATAGGAAAAAGAGCTAAATCCTTTGCTTTTGCAGGCAATGCTAATTGGACTTAGTGGTGTATTTCATAAAAGGAAGAAGACGAAGTTGGGACAGCATATTGATATTGTAGATCCAGAAGAAGTACAGGGTAGTAATGTTGAATAGCTGTTATTGAATATATTATAAGCATATATGAAATTGCCAAAGAATAGAATTGATAAGTGGATAAAGAAATATAAAAACATACTAGTCCATTTTATATATTTAGTATGTAAACTAAGCTAAATTATTTAATCTGCATTAGTGTGTTTCTCCAATGATATTTTTACATTACATTAGAAATTATTTTAGGGCTGGTGAAATGGCTCATAGGGTAAGAGCACTGATTGTTCTTCCAAAGGTCCTGAGTTCGGATCCCAGCAACCACATATTGACTCACAACCCCCCTTAATGAGATCTGACGCCCTCTTCTGGTGCATCTGAAGACACCTACAGTGTATTACACCAGAGCAAGCTGGGCCAGAGCGAGCAGGCCGGCAGAAGTCCTGAGTTCAATTCCCAGCAGCCACACACATGATGGCTCAAGCCACAGTGTACTCATACATATAAAATAAATAAAATAAATCTTATAAAAAAGAAATTATTTTAATTACAGTTAGTTTGGATTCAAGTTGAATTGCATGTCAGTCAGTGAATATATTAATAGATGGTAATTGAAATGACTTAGAACCAAGTGAAAATATACAGTAACCTCTTCCTGTGGATTCAAACTCTCCAAAACTAGGTTCTCAAGTGGTTAATACAAAAACCTACTTCAAACCTAGCTTACTAAACCTAGATTAAACACTTGTCAGAGGAAGACATTTTCATTTCACCTCTGGTCCCATTAGTCTTTTTGTTGAAATTTGTATCGTGAAGACAAAAGGAGAGATTCATGAGCTTGATTTTTTTTCCATGTACTAATGGCAGTTCATCAAATTTAACATAGTCTATGCTTGCTTCAAAAGAGCTGTCTAGTATATTAGAAATAGGGCCTCAAGCTTCCATTTTGGATTCAAAACCAACAAAGAATCCAAATAGGATAAAAAAACTATATGAATTACTCTGTTTCTCTAGATCATTCAGTAGTTTATCCAAACACCACTTCATTACAGACTATGGTTATTAATTTATACATTTGACAGATTATTTTTTTATAATTGGTAAATATAAAATCTCAAGAACATCTTAAATCTTTTTATCAGAATACTGTTAAAAAAGAGAGAAAGAGAGAGAGGAGACAGAGAGAAGAGAGTGAGAGAGAGAGAGAGAAAGAGAGAGAGAGAGAGAGAGAGAGAGAGAGAGAGAGAGAGAGAGAGAGAGAGAAAGAAAGAATTCCATATGGCAATGGACAACCTTGTCAATAGTGAGAGGTAAGGACAGCTTGTGGCATAAATTTAACCTTACCAATTGAAGGTCTATTAAGTCAATATTTTGGATGCTATGACAAAGGCAGTGATTATTGTAGGGGGTGCTGAACAAGGCCCAAGACTGTGGCACTTGGCTCTGTATTTTCAGATGCATGTCGAAGCTTTTTGGTCACTAGTGACTTCACTATATGATAGGTGTTGAGTTTTCTCACCAAATGCAAATGACTTCTCCATAGAGAGCACAGGTTGAGTTATGTCCTTAGTTTAGAGAAAAGGGAAGGGACCCACTGTTCGACCATTAAGCCCTGGGCTATCATCAAACACTGGTTTCACCTCAGCACCATCCAAGTTCCACTGAACAGGCCTTTAGTGCCAAGAAACTTAAGGACTTACTCAGAGCCTGGCAACGATGTAGGGCAGACAGGACTATCAGAGGGAACCAGCTGTAGAAGGAGCTTTCTTCCATCCCCCACAGTTGGGTAATACTTTGCTTTCAAATCTATTTTTAAGAGCCAGGTTTGCAATTCTTTGCAAAGGAAAGTTTAGTTCCAATATGAAAACTAGCTATAGTCATTGTGCTATTGCCTCATTCAAATGTAATAAAGTGCAAAATCATGTCTTGACATATTATCCTTAAGATTATGCCTTTCTGGATAGCTCATACCTCCAATCCCAGCACTCGAGGGTCTGAGGCAGGAGAATTGTCTTGAGATTAAGACCAGTCTGGACTACCTGGCAAGTAAGACATTGTCTAAAGAAACAACAACAAAAAAATAGAGATAATTACAAATTGATTGAAACAAGGTGTTCAAATTTGAATATGGTCATCAGCACATCCTTTATGGTGGAACATACCTTGTTTTAGTACAATGTATATTACAAACCCAATCAGTTAATTTTGTGATATTAAATATGCATAATATATTCAAATATCAATTTAGGCAGGATGGGCCTTAATGGAGCTGAGTGGTATTTAGGGAAGTATTCTTTTTATTAAAGCTTATTACTTAATTATGTTTAAGAATAAGAGTTGGATCAAATTAGGAATTTTTATAATGGCCCTGTGACAATATTTCTGTGAAGTTGACTATGAGTATTGTTTTCCATTAAAGTTTTCAAGCCATTTGAATAGCAACATACAATGGAAAGAAAATGCAGTTGCCCAGAAATAGCCACATTATTTTCAGAAGCCAAAATGACCAGAAAAGACAAGTGGTCCAGATCATTGCCTTCACACCAGGAGTGACATCTATTCACCCCTGTTTCTAATGCAAAAACTTCCTCTTTGATGACAATGGAAGAACATAGTAAAAATGCTCACCCTTGCCCGTCACTGTCTTTGTTATTAAACATTCGAATAATGGTAGTAGTAATTGGTTTCTGAACATGAAACTGTGTATGTGTCATAAATTGTTTTTTAAGTCTCTTACAATGCCACAATTTCAGTCTTGCTTTGTATGTAGATGAATTTCTAACAGCTATTCCAATTAAATGGGTTATTAAAACTGTTTACACCTCTAAAATGAATCTGGGCAAAGATAAAGAAGTAGCATGTAGGATGTGTTTTTCACTTGACTTATGTTGCAATCAGATAAGAAATAAGTCCCTTCCTTGTGAATATTTCATTAAAACTAATCACCGTTTAACTGAGATTTCCCTATCTTGATTTAAATAATGAAACAAAATGAGAGGTAACCAATAAAGAAAGAAGAAAAAAGAAAGAAAGAAGAAAAAAGAAAAGCTTTCAAATTCAGAAATTTTGATTACAATTTCAATTTTTACATGTGAAGTTACCAAGAGTGAAAGCTTCGTCTTTCTTCCAGCGTTGCTTGGGTGGTGGCTAGATGAAAGCAAAAAAATAAGTGCATAAAACTGGTCATTACACATGTAGGAAAAGTGAGTAACTTTCATATAATTCTGCATATATAAGCTATATACATGTGTATACACTGTATACACACATAATAGTTTTACGTATATGTCTGGACATGCAAATATATGTGTTATTGCTCTGATTTCTTTTAAAGGCCTGTAATACATTAGACAGAACATGTATGCAATTAATTTAGTTAAGGATTTGTTGTGATCCCCTTTAACTTCATAACTGAGGAATTTGAGCTGGGTATAAGTTACAAATGTATATCAGATGTTCAATCATTTGATTTGGATAGCTCTGACAATATCATTTCCCTGAACGGTGTCTTCGATCGTTATAGTCCTATATGCCACATCTTGTGGGGGATTTTATGGGTATTCCTTTCATTAAAATCATTTAAAAGAAACACCGATTTTTTGGAGTGGACAATATAGTTTAAAAGGACAAGTGTGTGCTGATACTGGGTTTATACTTAATGAGTCTAAGGCTTGCTAAGATGGATGGAGAAGTATCCTGCTCAGTGTTAGGGCTTTCAGAACCCTAAACACAAACAGGTTCTCTTATGATAAGGCTTTCAAACTAAAATTTCCAAGTTAAGAACAAAAGAAAAGTTCCAAATCAGCCATTAAACTTTCTTTGTTATTTTCTCTCTGAACTTTTATTAAAAATATTGTAGTCACCATCCTATTTTAAATAATTTTGCAATTTGATGAAATAATGTCTTTCTAGTCAAAATATAAAAGCATCTACATAAATAATACCATATAATGATATATAACATTTGAAAACTATTCTGAATTAAACTGATCATCTGCAGTAGTTTTACACTAATCATGTCAGAGTTGAAGGGACACCACAATGCATTTGCAATTTCCAAACACTACTATTGTAATTAATAATAAAAAAGTAAAGAAGAAAAACAATTATATATGAGATCTTGGTTAGTCTCAGCAGCAGAGCATTGCTACAAAGGGAATTAGTTATCTATTTTGTAAAAAGCAAAAATGAAAACAAAAACAAAAAGAACAAGTAATTTCCTTCAAAAAGAAACATGAAGCAGGTGCTAATTGATACTTATGGTAATATTAATGGAATTTAATGGAAATAATATCTGTTTGACAAACTAAAGTTTCTTAACTCAATTTTAGTGCAAAATTAAAATAAGTAACTGAGTCAGGGGATATAAAAATCCATGAAAGCAAAATATTGTCCTCTTGAATACAAAATTTCTTTCTCATAAAAATTTATTCTCACTATATAAATGAATTTATTAATTATTTAAGGGTGAATTTTAAGATAAGACAGTCTTACTTCAATATTTGATAAATAAAATATAAATATTACAACTGTCAAGTTATATTTTATTTCGATAAGGTTCATGAAGACTCCTTTTCCAATATCAAAAGCACCAGGGTCCTTAGGGGTGACATTTAACCTGATACGTTTAATATACTGGGTTGCGTGGTGGCTCTGTGGTTTCCTAGGAAGGCATTATTAGTATTTGAAAGATCTAGGGTTTTGCTCTTATTCATCAGAATGATTGATTAGGAAGAATTGGAAGGTTAATAGTCTCTGTAGTTTCAAGTCAGGTTGTAAAAACTCTAAGAACAGTAATGTCATTTTATTAAAAAAAAATCAGTAATAGGGGAAGATGATTAGAAAGAATTTGGAAGATGAAATATCTAGCGAAGGTGACCTATAGAAAGCTAACAAAAAAGGCATCTGTTTTATAACGTGTTCAACTCTACTAAATAAAGAGAGCTTCATTTTGACATGTTACATAAAGAGAAAGTAATTAGTTGTATGGGCTTTCTAAATTAACTCCAAAATCAAATGAATAATAAGAACAGAAATTACAAATGCCTTATATTAAATGCAAAGAATCCCTGAAACGTGCATTTTGATATTGATGTACTTGTGTGTTTTATCTGTGTAAATCCACACTGATAGTTGCATGTAGTTAATGGTTAAATTAACAAGTTTTAGACATTCTTTTTCCCCCCATCTTTTAAATTCAATACCTGAATGTATATACCACACAGATTTAGAAACTGATGGTATTCTTCTTTTCTATGGGAAAATGGTGGAATGTAAGGCCTCAGCGACTCATGGTGAATTACATTCAACATGTAATGATCATTTCTAAGGGCAGCTTTAAGGAACCCAAATCTCACTCCATACTTCATTGGTGGCTGTCTAGCGATACCTGGAGCTCTTCTGCCATCTACTGGCCTAGTTGGGTAAGTGCTGCTATCTCTCATTTGCGTCCTAAATTTCAATTTTCTTTGGTTTTGCTCACACGAAAATGGATCATAATTTAAAGTATCCTCAAGAAACTTTAAAAGACCCTTTTCATGTCGTACAGAAAAATAAAATTTAATCATAACCAAACTTCTTAACTCAAGAATTTCTCTGTCCATTTACTGTGAGTGATTGAGAAAAAAATGTCCAAACCTAAAATTCACAACTTTAGCAGGTAACAAATATTCTACAATTTCATTGACTTAAAGTCCTAGGCTTTTCTGGAGCTGTATTTTAGCATGGATATTGCAGTGGTACATAAGCTGCTCTTGGATCTAATTTTAGCGCTTATTTTTGTTTAAAGGAGAGCTACTTGGTTTCTCTGTTCCTTCATGTCATCTATCTGAAACCCACAGATGCTCAATCATCTCATCCAGATTAGTCCTATATCTCCTCTTCCAGTCACTTTGTTTTCTCCCAATCACACCCCACCTATGGAACTGTGCCTCACTGGGAAACTGAATTTAAAATTTACAACCCATGAAAAACTGATCAGAATATCCAAACCCCAATTTAATCCTAATATGGGATATGGATAAGGTATAATATTTATCAGTATCACAGTGCATCAAACTTGTTAATCATTTAGCTTTCTGTATATCCAGTAAAATAAATATTTTTTAAATGGGAGTATGAAAAGCATGGCATAGCTGAAGTTTAAATTCAAGCTTTGTATCTTCTATATATAATGTATTATGTTTTTCAAAAACTTTTTATTAGGAAAGCTATACCAGACGCATAATCACTATACAATGATTAAACATTACCTTTACAATTTATAATCACTGAAATTACAGAATAAATATATGCACATTTCTTTTGAATCTTTGTGTGTGAGAGAGAAAACATTAAAAGTGCTTCCTACAAAGCTGTTAGTGATATATACCCAGTTGCTTTTTTATTTTTTAATAGCATATATTTATATTTATATATATATATATAAGAAAGTGCAGATGTTCTCAAAAATCTTGACATCAGGATGAAATGTCACAAGGAGGTTGTTCAACCCTAGGGGTGTCTCCAGCTGTTAAACGAACAAGCCTTGACTTCAGTAGGATCCAGCCTCGAATGTGACTTTTCCCAGGGTGGTAGGAGAGATGCTGTGAGCTGTACACTAGGAGTGAAGGGCACGAGTAGCTATGTAGAGGAAGAAGTAGATCAAACCCGAACTAAGCATATTAAGTTGCAGGGGAGGAGTGTGTGAGTGTGTGTGTGTGTGTGTGTGTGTGTGTGTGTGTGTGTGTGTGTGTACTGCACCTCGTGCAGGCTGAGGGACCTCAGTGAATGTAGGGATTTGTTGTGTGCACATGAATATGTGTGTGAGACAACAGTGTGAGAACATTCGAGCAAGACCCGCCCCTCCCTCCCCATCCTGCAGTTTTCAAGCATGCAGCAAACTGCATTGTTAATACATGTACAGAATCTGTGCCATGATGGGTAAAGGAGAGAAAGCCATAAATGTCAACCTCCCCCCTCCCTTTCAAACAAAACTGCAACTAAAGGGAAGAAAAGTTACTGAAAATAAAAAGACACATTGAATTTTACTCATTTAGGATCAATACAACGATCCCCCGGTATACCTCACCCATGGCACAGTCAAAGTCTCGAGTTTCAGTATAAAAAATAATGATAACATTTGCTGGCAAAAGTCTGCGAAGGCACTTCATTGATTAATGATCTGAGTATGGCCCTTCCTCAAAATCGCATCTGAGAGGGGGGAGCACACTTTTGTATTCTCTAGTTATCATGCGTTTCAGTGCTGTCCTGGGCAGGGGAAACTGTAAGGATGTAGTTATTGGGACAAGTATAATGGGAGCCGGGGATATATTTCTTTTTATTTTGCCTTTTCTTTTGGAAATCAAAACAAAGCCACTAATTTGTTTTCTTCTTTCAGTTAGAACCTGTATGCTGTTTTCTCCAGAACTTCGAGGTAATCCGGCTTAGTTTGAAGTTTGGCCCTTAAGTCGAGGTAATCACTTTTGGGGGTTTGGTGGTCTGTGAAGCCCTTTCCAGCTGAGAAGAGAAGGGTTTCTTTGAGCCTGGCATCCTGCTGTAAGTCTGGATATTGCATGCCAGGGGCGTGGACATGGAGTTCCTTTAATTTGGGCACTGTGCCATAGAGACAGTCCACAAATCCCACTGTGCATGGAGCAGGCTGTGGCCTCTCGCGGTCTAGGAGCAGACTGCCACCACCACAACCTCCCCCAGGGGGAAACAGCACCACCCCACCATTCTTCTCATGGTGGCGGAACCCAGCCAAGTCTCCCCCAGTCCCTCCACCTACCCCTGAAACCCCACCAACTGCCGAGTGGTGAGGGTGAGGGTGGTGATGGTTCACCGTCACTATGGTGTTGAGTTGGGAGTTGGAAACAGCCAGGGCCCACTCCTTTTCTTTTTCCAGCAAGGTCCGGTAGTTACTGTGGTTCTCCTTGGGTGTTTCTGCAAACTGCTCACTTCCTAAGAGCACCTCAGCCATTCCCGGTGGCTGTGTCCCAGGGCCTCCACGGTCTGTAGCTCCTGTGTCCTGCGCTGCTGAGGCAGCCACTTCTTCCTCCTCTCGCGGCTTATAGATGGGGTTGTTACACATCTGAGTTACTGGGTGGGGTATATACTCGTACACATGACCCACGGGAGGGGCTTTCTCTGGCGAGGACAGAGTTGGTCGCCCTCCACCTCCACTCCCACCGCCATTGCCTCCACTGTCCTCAAACAGACGGTGGCATTGCATCTGGATTCCTGTAAGGTCCACACCTTCCTGCCTCTTGCTTCTAAAGGGCAGCTTCTTCCTACGCCGACGGAGCACATAGGCAAAGAGGCCTGCAGCAACAAAGACAGCTGAGAAGAACAGAACCAACAGGCTGAGAATCATCACAGAAAGTGGCACAGGGCCCCCGGGAGGAGAGAACTCATAAGGTGATGCACTTGTTGGTCCCCCGTTAGGGTGGTAATCTCCAGGCTCGGGTGGAGATGGTCCAGGTTGGGCAATATGCAGCATCTCTGGGCATAAAACTTCCAGCTCAATAGTGCGCACATCACGGTGGGTGAGGTTCTCGGGGGTCCTACAGAGTACATCACCGACCACACTGACTGAGCTGATGGTTTCGATCCACTGTTTAAAGGGGACTAGGTCACAAGTGCAGTCCCACGGATTCTCATTGAGATCTATCTGCACAATCGCATTCAGGTGTTCAAGGACGCCAGCCACTGGCAGGTAGAGAAAGTAGTTCTTCCTCAGGTTAAGCCGAGCCAGGGATGTGCCTGCAAAGGCATCAGTTGGCAGAGTCCTCAGCAAGTTGTTGTTGAGAAACAGCAGCTTCAAGTTGGGCATGAGGCTGAAGGCTGCAGGTTGGATTTCTCGGATGACGTTGAATTCGAAGTACAAGTAATGCAAGCTCTGTAGACCTCGGAACATACCTGGTGTCAGCTTTTCTATATCATTGCCGTTGAGAAAGAGACTCTTCAGGTTGGGCAGGTTGATGAAAGCCCCATCCTGGACGTAGGAAATGCGATTGTTCCCTAGGTGCAAGAGATCCAAAGAGGAAAAATTCCAAAAATCAGAGCGGTATATCTTCTGAATAAGATTGCTGCTCAGGTATAGCTTCTTGGCATTCAAGGGCCTTGGAAGGAGTTCAGAGATGTTGTTAAATCCTCGTTCTTTGCAGTTGACAGTCAAGCCAAGGTCATTGATATGCAAATTGCATGTACACCCAGTAGGACATATAATGGGAATGGGTGGTCTAGTCTGATAGGGGGCAATAGGAGGTTGATTTGGACCAGGATATAAGGCCTGGGATGTCGAAGGTGGTCTGGGTGTTCGGGGCTGTTTGGTGGGTTTTGGTTGCTTATTAGAGGACTTATATTCAACAGATGACGCAGTAAAATGGACAGAAGACAACATGGAGGAAGGTTTAGTTGGCCAGGCATTCTCCTTGCTTGATGATAAGTGGGGAATCCCCAGGCTGGCCTCCACCTCAGAGTCAGACAACAGTGGACAGAGTTCAGTCTTCTTGATTTCACGGAGATCCTTCCCATGGAAATGGAAAGGTGTCTCACAGGTGATGTCTCCCACCAGGGCTGTATAAGGAATTCGCTCCAGCCAACTCTTCAGCTGTACAATCTCACAGGTACAGTTCCACGGATTCTCTTCTAGCTGGAGCTCCATCAGGCTTCTGCCAATGTGATCCAGCATCCCGCGGTAGAAGAGAACCTTTAACCTGTTTCCACGAAGGTCCAGATGAGTTAAGGAAACAGCTTTAAATAAATTGGTTGGAAGCACGGGGATGAGATTATCATTTAAGATTAAAACCCTCAATTTACTTAGGTTCCGAAATGCTCCACTCTCTATACGTTTAATGACATTGTAATCTGCCTGCAGATATTCCAGACTTTCTAAGCCAAGGAAGGTGTCATTTCTGAAGACATCTAGCTTGTTCTCATGGAGATATAGTCTCTTTAAAATCTTAAGGCCATTAAAAGCTCCAGTTTGAATGTCCTGCAGTGCATTGTTCCCAAGGTTAATAGACACAGCATTATTCAAGTGAAGAAAACTGTTTGTGTATAGTTTTCTCATCGAATTCCTCTGAAGATACAGTTTAAAAGGTCTTGACCAGAATTCAGTAATCTGACTAATGTTTGTAAATCCTTTGCTGTCACAATGTATGTGGAAGAGGCTTTCTTTAACTTCGCAGTAGCATGGATCAAAACAGGGCTCGTCTATTTCCTCTGAGTCCTCAATCAGGGGAATTGGGGTAGTCCATCCTAGAGCAATTGTGCTTAGAAGAATTATCCACAGCATTCTCCCTCTGTGAAGCATCTCAGCTATGGTGGGCTTCATCATTCCTGGTTGATTACACAACTGCAACAGAAATAAAGATGCAGAATTTTTAGCTTTTGTACTACTTTAATTGATTCTTACATCTGGGGTAATTTTTTTTTTTCAAAGAGTGGAATGAAAACCTCAGCAGGTATAAAACTAATACTCCAAATGAGGCAGCAAAATGTTCCGTTTAAAGTGTGTGCTATACTTTCAATTTAAGAGACTCTGACATATTCCAACATGCAATGACCTTTTCCTGAACCAAACCCTGTTCAATAAGTGTTTTATGACAAGAACAAAAGCAACTTGTACTGATTTCCTTTTAAAAAACAAAAACAAAAACAAAAAAACAATAGAATTGGAACCCTGATTCAGCCTCGTGGTCATAGACAGATTCGGCTATAAAGACAATGACTTAATGATTATACTTGCTTGTCTCTTTAAACTAAGGTCTGCCATTGTCGATCTTATTGGAAGTCATGGGGGAAAAGGAATGCTTTTCAAATTGTATACATTAATTATTTTAAAACATTGTATAACCAGAAGATATAGAAGAGTATGAAGAAAAGTGAACATATTGCCCAATATCAGATATTGAGATGTAAAAAGTCGTCACAAAAATAAACTTAAGCTTTCTTTTAAGGAATCATGAAAAGCTACTTAATTACTATGTGAGCCCATGTCCATACCCAACCCCTAACCTTTTCTGTCAAAGCACTGAAAATGTAAGGATCTTTTAGTTAAATAAATAATGTCTGCACGTATTCTCATTTGGATGTTTAAAGCATTAGAGTGATGAGATCTTCTGAAGAACAGGCCCATGCAATTGTCAGAGCTAAAGATAGTGACAGCTAAAGGTCGCTAAGCCTGGGAGTGTCTGAAGCGAAACACTTGCAAGAGCTTAGTTTGGAGTGAGAATCTCTGCCTTGGGGATCAACTGAGGATCCATAGACAGAAGGTAGCTGTTTAGAAAAGAAGTAGGTGGTTAAAGGCTGTAATGGGTGGAAACTCCAATTCTTGCTCACTAATTATCAAGCATGTGAAAACATTTTCAAAAAGATTTATTTTTCCAATGAGAAGAAATGCATTCACTCCCCTATTCTGGAAACATACAATACATTCATCAAAGGTTTTCTCACTTTGCTTAGTCTCATCAGCATATGAAGACATGTACATAAATACATTATAATATTCCAGGTTTATTACATTATCCTTCCCAAGTGAGTGAAATATCAATTGAACTTGAACAACTGATTTTAATCAATAAAAACAAATCAGGGTCTCCAACATGTTTTTTTTTTTCTCCACATCAGATACATATATCAAGGAAAGATTTCTTAACTTGAAACACAAGGAGCACAAGGAGATAATTTATAGGCAAAGTGGGAAGAATGTATCTTTACATTCCACTGGCATATCATGAACACAGCTGCAAGGAGAAACTCTTGAGAAAGCAAAGTGGAATCTGCCTCCGGCATGTAATAGTCAATTTTTAGAAACAATTAAATGAAAAAGAGACAGAGAAAGCAGATGAGGATACATTACAGTGCCACTTAGTCTTCCCTTGGCTTCCTTGTAAAATATTAGACTCTACTTACATTACATTCCTCCTCACCATTTAAAAAAAAAAAAATGTTTTTCTTGGTTTTCACACTTCTTGGCTTCAGGCTGAAGCAGTTATCCTTGACTTACCTATTTTGCAGGAGGTTTGGATTTTGATTTTGATTTTTGTTTCTCGGCACTGAATATGAAAAAGAATGAAAAGGCAAGCAGCAAGGAAAACAAAGCTTGAGTTTAAGGATCCTCTCTTGTCCAGTCTCCTCTTGCTGAAGCTGAAGCTAGGGGGGCTGGAGGAGAGGGGGGAAGGCCCTAAAAAATAAATTAAAAAGCTAGCTTGAGACGTGCTGAGAATGCAATGGGCTCTTCAATGGGCTTCTTTAGGATGCAGGACTGACGCTTGGCACCCTCAATAAAGGAGGGAGGAGATGAGGCTGCAGCAGGCTTCCAGCTCCGCGGCTGCTGGGCGCGCCGCCTCTGTAGCGGCTCTCCCCGGTTACCCTACACCACCGCTGGGCACCAGGGGGGAAAGCAGGCTCACATCACACTGCAGGATTTGGATTTCTTTAGCTCTGTGTACTTGGTTTGGTTTTTAATGTGTGCTGAAAACCCTCCAACGTTTCCCGTCATGAAAATGGGCTCCAAGTAGGGGAACACGCTTAGCCTTTGGTCGGGAGCGAGCACTAAGAAGCCCTGACTATACAATTGTGTGTGTTCGCACGTGCGCGCGCATAGCGTGTGCTCGTGAAAGCATGAAGGAGAGCTAAAAGAAGTAAAGCAGGCAAGAGTATAGGTATTCAAAAGAATGAAGCAAGATCGAGAAAGAGAAGAGAGCTTGAGGGAAACATTCCTTTGCCAGAAGGACATGGATAGAGGTGAGGGCGAGTGCCAGCCCTTTGGATCTTTGCTGTATATTGCTCCTCTCCTGTGCAGAGGCTTTGGAATGTGAAACCATATTTGGAATGGGCCTTTCTCTTCACAGACTTCCCTCCAAGGCCAGGATGAGCTAGTTACCCACATCCTGCAGGTGGAAGAGCTGAGACTCTCTGGCGCTGGCTGGGTGTCCCAAATAAGAGCTAAAGCATCCTCAGTGACTTGGACTGACTTTCTCTTGAATTTTGCTTCAATCCCTTTGCACCAAAACCTTTCCTTCAATTTAGATTTACTTCTAACTCAACAACTATGTATTTCCTTTCAACTTCTGCTCTTCCTTTCTTCCTTCCTTTCTTCCTTCCTTCTTTCCCAGTTTCCCCTCCAACCTCTCTCCCTTGCTCCCTTTCTTTACCTCCCTCCCTCCTTCTTTTTCTCACCCCCTCTTTCTCCTCTTTGTCCACTGCTAGGGGGATGGAGAAGCTTGAAAAGCAGTGGGGCAATTCACCTTCTTCCTCTGGAGACCTCAAGGGAGGGAGATTTCTGGCACTGATTTTCTTTTCCTTTAGTTCCTCCTCCTGCTCTCTTCTCTGTGCCTCTTCTCTTCCTCCCTTACCCCTCCTCTCCCTCTTTCTTTCACTTTCCTCTCTAGTATCCCCAAAAGGTAATGATAAGGAGTGTCCAGATGAGAGGTGATTGAATGAAGATTTGACAAGGTGGAAGCAACCAGGTCACTCACAGACTCCCTCGAAAAGGACCTTTCAAAAGTCTCAAATGCTAGAAGCACAACTTGGTGGTGGAATTTGGGAGTGCCCAACAAGCATCAAGGGGTTCTGCTAAGTGAGAACTGTGGAGTGTGTCCAGAATGCAGGAGCCCTTCCCCCATCCTATCACCAGTTCAGAGGGGGGCATAGGTTTTCTGTTTCCTGACTACTAAATAATTGAACTCCTTTACCGGGGCCTCAAAGTTAGCTGGTATTGAAGATGATTTTCTTACAATATTTTACAAAACCAGGTTGAAGAAGAAGAAGAAGAAGAAGAAGAAGAAGAAGAAGAAGAAGAAGAAGAAGAAGAAGAAGAAGAAGAAGAAAGAAGAGGAAAGAGAGGAAGAGGAAGAAGAACATAGGTATGAATTTCTTGCCATTTTAAAACTATTTCATCCAATTGAGCAAAACATTGCTTTAAAGTCAGTAGGAGATCTGGATGGTAACTTGCATTAAAAATATCCATGCATCTGTCCATTGCCCCACAGTAACTAAGATTGGAAACAGCAATCGAACTCAGTAAGCAGCAGGCTGAAAGATTCTCTCACATCCTGAACCCTTCACATCCCAGACCCACCCTTTTCTCAGAGAGGTCTCCACCAGGAAACAAGGCTACACTGAAAAGAACCTCAGTCTGCACTGAAAACTGCTCGGGACAGAGCAGTTCCACCTCCCTCCCCAGTACCCCCAGCCCATCTCCTTGGTCACCCAGTCTGCTGCGAAGGCTGTTTGAGGGATCCTGTGGGAACCCAGGCTCTAATGGAATGAATGGGTAATCAGGAAGCTGTCCTGGGCTTCCCAGTCACAGTAAATGGCCTCTGCAACCAGGTCCCAGTGGTCTCTAGAACCACAGCCCTCAGGGCTGGACTTTGGCCATGTCCTAAAAGCTCTTTCACAAGCTCCCTTTCCTTTATGTTAGGGTAGCATGTTTAAAGGGTGGGAAGGGCTCTGAAAGTTAGGGGATGCTGGGCCCTTGGGCTGGTTTCTTCTGCGTCCTGCTGGGAGCGCCGGCACCATTTATTTGTCCAGAGAAGGACAAGAAGCTCTTTCTACACAGCGAGCCTCTTTCCCACCACCCCCCCTTCAGTACTCCCTTTCCTTCCAGATCTAAGATTAAATATTCCAATATGGAAGCGAAACGATCTCCCTGGAACAAATAATTAAAATGCTGCATCATTCATTTTCTGAAGAGCTATGAGCCTTCTATAGAACCTTTTTAATTCCACTGCTGACAGGCAAGGCACACAAGGAGTCTCTTTAGAAAAAAAATTTTATATACATATATATATATATATATATATATATATATATATATATATATATCCCCGTTTTCCTTCTGTCTCTTAAAATACAACCCAGCGCTCCACGGGGGGAGGGGTTCTCCTCTTGGCCACCTGGCCTATATGTTAGAGTTAAGATTTCTTTCCCCTGAAGAACAGGTTTGAGGTTATATTAGTCTCCAGAAGCCCTTCTTTTATCAACGTCTTTACATCTATTGAATCCAATTCTTAAAAATAAATAAATATAAATTAAAATTAAAAAATATTTCTAGCACCTGTGAGTGTATAGAAGATCCAGCAGCCAAAGTCTATGCGTTCTACAGTACACATCCTACATAAGACATACACTGATTTCAATCAGGCAAAGTAGGAACGGATGTCGACGAGTACCTATGCTGCAGAGCGCTCAGGATCTCCGAGGTTCGCTCCAAGGGGCTTCTCAGCGGGAGGGGCAAACTCTCCGCGAGGCTGCATTGTATCCGTCATTCTGTCGCCCAGGATCTTCCCCTCTTCCAGCCACCAACTTTCGGAAAGGCTACCAAATCACGCTTGTAATCCTTTCAGAGTGGTCCACCTTTAGACTTAGAGGGAAATGGTCGCTGCATAGCGATGGGAGAGCCGGGCGCGCACCTAGCGCGGTGAAGCTGGCGACCGACCGTGGGCTCAGGACCACTGCTCTCAGTGCTTGCCCCAGATGGCAGGCAGGCTGTGCGATTGTCCCAGGACCTGGATCGCCTGATCAAAGATCTTGGTGCTCTCCCTTCAGTGGCAAGCTCCCCAGTTCCGGAGAGCCCGGGTCCCTTTCTGCATTTCTCTTTCTCTGTATCTCGCTGAAAAATTGTCTCTCTCACAGCGCAATCCCTGCCTGCGGCCTCGGTCTACTCGAGGAGGTAGAGCTAGCCCTTGCCTTTCCCGAGTGTCTTTGCTCTTTGCCCTTTGGATGGGTGGGAGTGGGGGTGGGTGGCATGGAGATGAGAGAAGACAGGGTGGGAAGAGACAGAAAGGAGGCAGGAAGGGGGCGACTAGATCTCAGATCCCAGCATTGGTCAGGTGGCGGGGTGGGGGGTGGGGGTGAGGACACAGATACAACAGTATGGCTGTACACACCACATTGCACTTGACGTTGGGAAATCTCAGGCAGAACCCGAAGGAGATGTGATCCCGTTGGCGGGGTGTAAATCCCCTGACAGCCCACCATTCGAGCGCCTTCACTTCTTCAACCAGAGGACAGGGAGAGGTGGGCAGAGGAGGGGGGCGAGCGTTCCAGGCCAAGGAGACGCTCCTGGCGGCAGCGACAGTGGCGGCGACCGCATCTTTTTAAGACTGACCTGCTTTAAAAGTACCGCTTTGATGGCCTAGGAAATAACTAAAATCAGATTACACGTTACTTACCGAACGTCTGCCTCTAAACTGGGAGCGCCAGGTCAGGGACTAGAAGGCAATACAGAAAACGCAGGGCTGGAACCCGAATGCAAAGCCATCAGCCGCCGCCAAATCGCGCACCGAGGGAGCGGCGCTCCGGAGCCCCCAGATCAGCCCATCGCTGGAGCCTCCGCCAGCTTGTCCCCCCGCACCCCCGGCCCCTCCTCCGCGCCAACTGTGTAAATCAGCCGCCGCAGTCCTCTCGCCGCGCATCGCAGGCAAATCCCTGCTTAGAAGCAAGTGATTCTCTCTCTCTCTCTCTCTCTCTCTCTCTCTCTCTCTCTCTCTCTCTCTCTCTCTCTCTCTCTCTCTCTCTCCCTCCCTCTCTTCCTCTTTCCCTCTCTCCCTCTTTCCCTCCCTCCCTCCTCTCTCTCCCTCTCTCTCTTCTCTCTCCCTCTCTCTACCCCTTTTCGATTTATTAGGCACAATTTGCCAGCTTCACTAAGAGAGATCCTGTCAGGAAGTCAGCATTCTGTATCTGTGGATTGATTTTTAACTTTTGCAAATGAGAGACGACGGCTGTTTGGAAAATTACAGCTCAAACTGAAGGGGGGTGGGGGAGATGATTAAATTAAGAGCATGTGAACTGTATCGGGGGCAACATCACTGAATGCTTAGCAGGAGCCATTCCAAGTGGTTTGTAGAAACCGCCAACGGCCATGCAACATAGGTGACAAACTGAAAGTACACACATTTCCTCATCTCTTTGTACTTACTAAGATGGGGGCTTGCGGTGGGGGGGGGGGCGGTGATGACATAGTAGCATGGTTGGAAGGGGGTGGAGATTTGAGGGAGAGGAGCCAGATACCAATTGGTGACAAATGAGATGAGGACATTAGGAAGATGCTTGCACACATGAAAGTGCTCCATGATCAAGGGGACCACGGCCCCCACTGCAGTCTTGTTAATGCAGTTGCTCAATGCTCCTTCATCCAATCTGCAGTGCAAACCAACGCAGTTCTTTTTAATAGATCCTGTTCATCTGCCAACTGTCTTGGAGAAAGGGTAGCATTCCCACAAACTCCCAAACACAATAGAGGGGGGTTCTGTGGGAGACATCTCTGTGCCTCTCAGCCCGTTCTTTTAGATGTGAAAACATTGAATTGCCCAAGACAAGTGAAATTATGTGTGTATTATCATTATAAGCATAAGATCAACTTGCCCCTATTTTCAGTAGTTTTCCAAGGCACTCCAGCTTATCTCTTGAAAAGAAGCAGAGCTTTTAAGTTGTTCATGACAAACTTTATGAGGCAGGAATGGAGATACTTTGTCCTTATTTTATGAGGTTTTGTTCGTTTGTCTTGTCTGCTGTATAGGCATATTTAATCACAGTCTAGGACTCATATTATCACTATAAAGGAGAGAATAGAATTGGTCATGCCCAGAAAGAAGGCCCTGTTCAGTTTTATATAATACATAGGCATACAAACATAGTTGATTCAGAATGGTAACCACATTGGTATTCTGTAAAGTGGGGATTTAGAATGTCATACTTAAAATGTTTCAGTTTGTTCTTCAAAATACTCAGTGTCCTTTAAGATTATTAATAAAAGTATCTCCAGTGACCCAGAACATGACCAAAGCACCATGACATCAAACTTGTTCTTTTTAAATATAGTGTTTCAGTTTTATGGGGCAAAATTCAAACTTTTATCAGTGTTTTCTAGGTCAATAATGCCTTCTTTGTGAGCCTTCCGTGTGCGTGAGAAAACTTGGTTGTGGTAGGAAGGAACATTTGTCATAGCAGTTTCTCTAATGAGGTTTCCCAATTTGGTTTCAAAGAGCTTTATCCTTGAAATACTGCCAACACAGTATCTTTTTTTTTTTTTT
>NW_022196898.1:22542501-22566019 GCF_008632895.1 Mastomys coucha
TTTTTTTTTTTTTTCTCAAGAGTCAGGTGTAAGAGAAACCAAACTGCAGTAGTAGGTTGAGGAGTCAAGAGATGCTTCAGGTCTTGTTGAGTGACTGCACAACTCAACTCCCAGAGTTGCCATATTACATGTGAGAAAGTATGAAATCACACACATGCCTCTCTGCCTCAGGGCTGGGGAATATAACCCTGAAGGAACCTCACATCATCCTCTCTAAATTAGCTGACTCTCTTTGACTTTTGGGCCTATTTTTACTTCATTTGATTTTTATGCTTACTTTTGATGCAAAAATTCCAAATATACTCACATATTTATTGGCTCTAAGGAGCATTGGAAAGATGAATTGATAGAGTGAGCTGATAATATTAAAGGTTAACACTACCAGCACAAACATTTCAAGCTAGTCTTTAAAAAAATTGTGTGGAATAAAACATCTTTCGTGCATCTTTGTTCTGTGTTATGACTTTTAGTGTTTACTCCAAAGATATTTGTTACTTTAGCTATAGCTTTACCTACTGAAACTTAGTTTCCATATACTGTGGAAAGAAGAAACTTCCACTTTAAAAAAAAAAGATACTTTTTATTGATGATGTAATAGCAAGTAAAAGTGAATATGGCATGAGAAGGTTTTGAAATGGGATTTAATTAAATATTAATGATTAAACATTTATTTCCACATCAACTAGAGGACAAAGATCAAGGTTTTTATCTGGCATGTGTTGGAATTTACAGATGACAGGACTCTTGAAAGTGGCCTTGTAATATAAGTGTAGAACAAGAATGCTGTTGCACATTGTTTTTTCAATGTCATTAATTTTTAAAGTACAAACACAAAAGGCCTGTGAAAGATGCCATGATTTTGGCTGTCTTCACCTCACAGTTGGGACTTGCTTATACAATTTCTTCGAGTTTCCACAGGCTATATAAAGCTCAGTTCTCATCTCTATGTCATTAAACAACTAATGTTTACTAATTCTAATATCTATATCTCTGTCTCTTGAGCACTGAAATTGATTCTTTTTCACATATGAATATCCAACAGAAATTACAGAGTGCCAAATGGGGGCAATTTCCCATCATATCTGATGAAACACAGCTATTTTGCTGGGGACTGCTAAGAATTGTATTTCCTCATATACAAATGCGTTGAAAATATTGGTGAGCTGGGGAATGTGTTTATTACAAGTGCTCGAGTTGATGAATATTTTAAATAATTCTATAATAAAAATATTAGCACATGGGACATAATTAAGACATTTCACTTGTTTTTGAGGAGATAATATGTAATTCTTAATGTTATCAATTTCACTATCATAAAACGTCTTCTAAAATAGTTCATTAATTTATTAGAATGTAAAAGACTACTTCTATACTTTTGCATGTAGCTTTTTTTCTATTTAAATATTTGAAGGACCATCTGACCTAATCTACTTGTGTCTTAATTTATTACAACATTTTCATTCAAAGACCACTAGGGAAATATACATTAAGCAAGACCTACCCTACCATTCTGGAAAAAAAAAGTACTTCAAAATCATATATACATATGCTTCTACATTGACCTCCATTGCAAGGCCCCCTCTGTCCCCCCTCTGTCTCTGTCTCTCTGTCTCTCTGTCTTTCTCTGTGTGTGTGCATTGAGGGAATACAAAATGTAAATTAAATTGACTCCTATAAAATATGTGCTTCCATTGTTTTATCTCTTGGTGTCTTTTTTTATTAGATATTTTCTTTATTTACATGTCACAAGATATCTCCTTTCCCAGTTTCCCCTCCAAAACAAAACAAAAAACAAAAAGAACAAACCCCTGTTCCCTCTCTCCTCCCCCCTTCTCCTGCTTACCACCCCACCCTCTCTTGCTTACTGGCCCTGGAATTCCCCCACACTGGGGCATAGAACCTTCACAGGGCCAAGGGCTTCTCCTCCCATTGATGACCCACTTGGCCATCCTCTGCTATACATATGCTGCTGGAGCCATTGATCCCACCAAGTGTACTCTTTGGTTGGTTGTTTAGTCCCTGGGAGCTCTAAGGATATTAGTTAATTCATATTGTTGTTCGTCCTAAGGGGCTGCAAACTCTTCAGCTCCTTGGGTCCTTTCTCTAGCTCCTTCACTGGGGACCCTGTGCTCAGTACAATAGATAGATGACTGTGCCTTTCTACTTCTGTATTAGTTGGGTACTGTCAGAGCCTCTCAGAAGACAGCTATATCAGGCTGGATTGTCCTTCCTTCAGCTACCTACAAGTGTGATGCTGCATGCCTGAAATCACAACATTCAGGAATTGGAGTCAGAAAGAACTGAAGTTCATGACCCACAGGGCTACATAGTGAGATCCAGTAACAGCAACAAAGTATAGTTAGTGTGAAACAAATTAACCCTCTATAAATAAGTAAAAGGAGTGAATTAAATTTCTTAAATCTATCTCTAATACACTTTTATTGACATCAATTAATAATCTTGGATCAGAAATTTGTGAAAAACCAAGGAATATTCTCTTAGATACTGATGACTTGTCTCTTTTTTGGTTTTATGTTCTTAAGCAAATGATGTTGAAAAAATAGCTGCTTTCCAGAGGATGGCCAAGTCGGTCATCAATGACAGGAGAGGACCTTGGCCCTGTGAAGGTTCTATGCCCCAGTGTAGGGGAATGCCAGGGCCAGGAAGTGGGAAAGGCTGGGGTGGTGAGCAGGGGGAGAGGGGAGGGAACAGGGGATTGTTTTAGTTTTGGGTTTTTTTTTTTTTATTTTTATTTTTTTCTTATTTTATTTTTTCTTTTGGAGGGGAACCTGGGAAAGGAGATATTGTAAATAAAGAAAACATCTAATAAAAAGAAAAGAAAAGAAAAGAAAAATAGCTGCTTTCAACAATATAATCACTCAAAATTAACTTCTGCTTCATATGGGTTAACATTCATTAAAAATAATATGCTGAAATTCTAGTATGTTTTGTCTCTTTCATGAAAATACACAAGAATACAGATTAAGGATTATATGCTTCTATCATCACTGTCAGTTTATAGAGAACATTAGTTCATTTTGCAGCATTGTAGTTCATTGCAGGATGAACTCAACACACCTACTCAGTACTAGTTAGTCATCAAGCTGGACTAGATTCCTGCAATCATTTGAAAGTGATTCCTTGTAGTTAATCTTGAACTACATATTTGCCTTTCTTTTAATTGCTGTAGTTTCCATGCTAGAGATATATTAAACACCTGCTGGTATACAGTGGTTTCTGTTGATCTCTCCCTACAAGCACAGGTTTCCAGAGAACAGGGAATGTAGCTCATTGTGGTGCTCCTGAAATTTAGAACTGTGCACAATCCATAACAAGAAATTCTTGAGAATGTACTGATGGATCAAAGGAATGAATGCTGTCTGTACTCGCTACATCCTTCTGAGTTTGCATTATTTTTCTTCCCTCAAATCAATTTCCTTTGCATGGGCAAGCACAGAGTTCAGAGTTACTGCATGACCTTTCAGCTACAAAACTGGAAACCATCTGACTTTTCTTCCACATAAAACTCTAATTGGACATTTTTTTTTTCATTAAGGTCAAGCACATCATAGATTCCTGGCTAGTGAGAGAGAGTATAATTTTTGTGGCCAGGTGTATATTCCTAGTTGAATTAAGCAGAGCCACCTGAAAGCATGTTTCATTAGCTGTGAGAGGATTTGTGCAGAGACATGGATGTATCAAGTGTATACTATCATCACTGGGGCTACATCTGTACCAGAGTTCTGCACAGTATCAATTTAATGCCTGTACCTTCTGCATCTTTTCCCTTTCCTGATCAAATAACTTCTCTGGGCTCTTATTACACTCAGTTCCCTCACAGATATAGTATGGATCTATAATATCTCTTTAATAGATACATCCCCATCTTTTAACCAATATTCAGCAATATAATAGGTTGAAACAAACATCTCTTGTGTAAGCCTTTTCTATTACATATTTAATGAAATATTAATTCTAATAACTTTTGGCTATTTTATTAAAATACAGACTAAGTGTTGTGAACCAATATTGATGCAGAGTTGTTAAAAAGACAACAATTTAATAAATATTTTAAATAGTCTTATGAAAAGAAATATTATTAATATGTAGCATATAGATAAGACTATAAACTCCACCTTTGCCCAGACTGTTCTACTTATCTCTTAAATAATAGCAATATACCCTGTGAGTCTTTATATAGGTTCTGTTTTTGATACATTCTAGACTGACCCTCCCCACAGGATTATCTTCATCTCTGCTGCAGAATCTACTATTTTCTACTCAAAAAACCATATCCAAAGTGAAAAGGTTTTGTACATATAACTAAAGACCCTGAATGTTTTATGTTGAATTGCTTTTCTTCCATTTAGATCTGGTTTAATAGGGAAAATATCCACAGATGGTATTTGTCTTCTTCCTCGAGGGAATATATTTTCTTTGTGGCCTTGGAGAAATAAGCCATAAAGGGTTCTAAAGCTCCAAGGAAATGAATTTTGTGGCAATCTGTAGGAACCTCCAATTATTCCTTAGTCACCCCTCTAGGTAAGAGCACAGTATATCTGAAACCTGGATTAAGACACTGCAGGACTCTTAGAACAGGGAACATCTGAGATAAACCTGGAATACTAGCAGGTTTAGGGAAATTGAGATATAAATACATTTTGTCTAACACAGTAAGTTTTTTTTTTTTTTGGTAGTTTGTTATATGACACCATAAATCTAATGCAGACCCTTATCCTAGTTCATTAATAAAGATGGACATTTAGTAATCAGTTCTTTGGTCTCACTGTACTTTCCTTTGGCCCTTATACTTCCTTTAAATTTGTCACTGTAAATGATGGAGTCCCACTCCTATATGATGGGCTATTTATAGTCAATGGCTGTTGGTGGTGTATTTTTTTTCAGGAGTCAGTCTTTGAAAGGATGCCCTTGTACTTTCATAAATTCAGAAAGGGCAGGTATAAATTTGGGAAGGAAAAGTAGTTGGGGTTGTACAAGAAGAATTGAAGGAGAGAGAATGGGAGTAGAATCTGTCCAAATATCAAAATATTTTTAAAAGAAGAAAAGAAATAACTTTGTTTTTTCTAAATATCTTTCTAGAGATTTATATTTTCTCACTTTACTTTCCCTGATCTGAGTATAATAAAAACATTCTTTTCTTCTTGAAGGATAAGAGGTATCCATAAGAACTTCTTTTACTTTTTATTTTTATTGGTTATTTTATTTATTTACATTTCAAATGTTATTTCCCTTCTCAGTTTCCCTTCTGTAACCCCCCATCCCATACTCCCCGCCCCTGCTTCTATGAGGATGCTCCCCCACCCACCCACTCCAGCCTCACCCACCCTAGCACTCCCCTACACTGGGGAATTGATCCTTCACAGGACCAAAGGCTTCCTCTCCCATTGATGCCTGACAAGGCCAGGAGGAGTTAGGGGAAGGACTGAAGGAGTTGAAGGAGTTTGCAAATCCATAGGAAGAACAATAATATCAACCAACCAGACCCCTCCAGAGCTCCCAGGGACTAAACCACCAACTAAAGAGTACACATGGAGGAACCCATGGCTCCAGCTGCTTATGTAGCAGAAACACTTCTTTCTTAGCTCACAACCACCTTTTCTGCAAGAAACAATAGATCATCGTCTTTCTTTCCTACTTCTTTGCAGATATAGACAGACAAAATGTCTTTGGCTATGAGATTCCGAAGTTACCTTATCTTTTTAAGATTCCTTTTACACAAAGAATATATAATTTATTATTTTAACAGAATTATTCATCAATTTTGTAGAAATGTTTGCATAAACATTGACCATAGAAGCCTCAAACAATAAAGATTGAAAATGTCTTCTTGAGTTTATCTACATCCTTCTATTAAATGTTTAGGTAAGATGTTTTGATAAACATTAAATATATTTGTGCTTGTATACTGTTTCTTTGCTAGTCACGTTTCCAAAAATTTCTGCCTACCATCTTATGCGGAAACAATGAATATCTTGGTTGTCTAAGAGTTTCCGCACATCACTTCACAGTGTGTCATAGAAGTCATATAATTTAGAATATAACTAGCTAAGAAATTGTCATTCTTACTAGTCTATGAGCTGTGGGTCTGGGTACATGAAGATCAGATAATCGGTGTTTAGATCGAACCACAAGTATTTTAAAAAGCCATTCATGTCAAGCTAACCAAAAGTTATGATTTTAAACATACTCACATAAAATAAAAAATATTTTAATTAAATGTTAGAAAAAATTCAATCACAATACAGAAATAAACAACTCAGTTGACAGACCAATTAAACAAATTCTATGTTTATGTTTCTAATGTACATTTTTAATTCCTGACTTAAATTTTGGTAATTAAGAATTTCTACTTCCCAAAAGGATCTTGTGGAGTACGTAAGCTAATGATGAATCATAATTTTCAAGAAAAATACACTATCTCTACAGACAAATTTCTTGTTATGTAGCTTCAGCGCAAAAATGTAAAAGAAAAATATAGTCCTAAATTTTGATCTAAGATAGAATCTACCTGATAGGACCCCAAAGGGGTGATTGGTCCAATCTGCAGGCAATAGACCTGTAATCAGATTTCTAATTAGACATTACAATTGAAAAACTTCTAAATATTTGATTTACATAACAATGCTTAAAATTCTATCTCCTCCTCCTCCTCCTCCTCCTCCTCCTCCTCCTCCTCCTCCTTCTTTTTGGTTTTTCGAGACAGGGTTTCTCTGTGTAGCCCTGGCTGTCCTGGAACTCACTTTGTAGACCAGGCTGGCCTTGAACTCAGAAATCCGCCTGCCTCTGCCTCCCAAGTACTGGGATTAAAGGTGTGTGCCACCACTGCCCAGTTAAACTTGGTCTTCTTTACTGGACGACCCGTTAAAGGGACACTGGAGATAACTGAAAACACAACTATCAGGATTTGGAAATCTTATAACCCCTGGTCTCAGGAACTAGGAGAAACTACTTTTTTCCTGTTACCATACTCATCTGGTTACTAAGTTACGTTTTTTCTGGTAAGGTCTGTAACTGTTTTTAAGCAGCAGCACAATTTTAACAGGCTTCTGTTCTCTGTGAAGGCACCAGATTTCTGTTTTGCAAAGCTGTCTTTGAGTTAAGTATCAAAGATGTGGAAATTTCTGGTAGCAGCCTGTGATGATTATTTTACATTGAAATGAATCACCAAGAAGCAGAAAATTAAATTGAACTCATGGAATTTATGCATATATGAAATAACGGTATTTTATCCTATTGTAAAATAAGAAAGTAATAAAATTTATACAAATTCACAGGGAACGGAATGATACTCTCTATGAACGTTTCTGATGATCTCTTCCCCTCTCTCTCCTCTCTCTCTTCTCTTTCTCTTTCTTCTCTCCATCCTCTAGCTCTTTATTTTCATCCTCTCTCCCCCTCCCTTCTTTCTTTTTCTAGCTCCCTGTCTCTTCCTTTTTCCCTCCTTTCTTTCTCAGTCCCTTCCTCCCTCCCTCCCTCTCTCCCTCTATCTTTCCCTCTATCCTTCTCTCCCTCTCTTCTATCCTCCATATATATCTTTCTGCCTTTTATTCTGTTTCTTATCAGCGAATTGCGTAAATAAAGCAGTATGCTGCCTATTTAACAAAGAATTTGCTGACATTTCTTGTTCCACCCACAGTTGTTAAAAATTCGCTGCCGCTGCGTGGAGCTGCCTCCAGATGGCGAGCTAGAGTGCATTCTCAGCCCAGAGTGTGGCCAGTTGCCCGCTGCTGAGAATGAAGCTCAGAGCGTCTGGGCTTAAACCGGTTCAGCTCAGAGGTGGGTTTCGGAAGTCTGTGGCAGACCACCGCAGCAAGTCATCACTCACCGTACAAGCTTTTCCATTTCTGAGAATGTAAAGAACTTAAGCATGCGGCGTTCGGAGTGTAGATTGCTTTGTAGTATTTCAAAGCAGCGCTGATCGTGGGCAGAGGAGCTGATATGTGCAACAGAAACTACTCAATGGAACTCTGCTGGGTATGAACTGGTCTGATCATCCTTTGTGTATCAAATGTTCTGTGTCCTGAATTGTGCCTATATGTAGATATCCATTTCATTTTCACTAAGATAATGGGAGCTTGTGGAGGGTCACAATGTTTCTTTCTTTTCTTTCTTTTTTCCCAAGAGTGATACAATGAAATCTTTACAAAAAAAGAAATGTTTATTGAGGAAAATAAGACATAAATTATAGCCTAAACTACACATAATAATGATACTAAAATACTTTACTAAATATTTCTTTTTAGAAAAAGAAATAAACCTGAATTGTATTGCTGTAGTTTTTTTTTCTTGATATGACTTTTAAAAGAAAATGGAAAAGAATGTCTCATTATTATGGATTGAACATTGAAATAGTTCAATGTACATGTGTTGACGTAGCCACACATGTAAAACATCAATGTTTTCATAGCTGCACTCCAAAAAGAACATTGTGCACCTGTGAGAATACTAGGAAAAAAAATGTATACATTCATGTACATTCTGTATGGTCTAATGTTCTCTGAGATGTGTTGTGCTTGTATGCAAACTAACATATATGTGTTCCACATGCCAAGCTGTCATTGCACAGTCCCTGCACATGGCTGGACATTTGTAACTTCACACCTTATTTGTGTCTGGATAACTTAGAATGCTGGTCAAACATTGTAAATTAGCTGGGAATGACAGGGATATACTCGTTTTGCTGTTGCATTTTAAATTGCCTATGTTTCATTCATCTATGCCTTTAGTTTTCTGTGCTTTTACATTCTGAGAAAAGATTGCTTTTATGGTCCAAACTTAAGTTATTGTCTGAGGTGATTATATTGGCACAAGATGTATAGTTTTATAAATATGGATGGTTTCCATCTAGCGTTATATGTGATATTCCTGATAGTTTTAAAAATGGGAGAGTTCTGACTATGAGTTTATTTGTCAAACAAACCAGAAAAGTGAACCACTCAAAGGCTCATACATACATGGAATCAAGTGAGGGTGAGAATTACTTATTATCACTATTCCAACTTTGAGTCAGAACACTTTTACCCTCCTACTGATTCCTTAGGAAGCTTCCCCATGGAGTAGCAGCTGAATTTCATACTTTGCCATTAGAAACAAACAAACAACAAACATCATCACCATTTGATCTTAGAGATGTAAATAAAGAGCTACACATGCAAGAATGCCTAAGATGCTCTGGCAAGTTAGAGACTTTTTGAGACCCGCCCTCAAAGGGTTGCCAATGAAGTCACTAAGTTGGGCGCGTTCGAGAATAGGAACACACAATAAAATCCAAACAAAAAGTAGATGCTAATAGAAAGTGGACATACCTAAGGTATATAGAATTTTAGTACAGCAGCATATTTGGGTTGGGGAAACTCGTAAGGATTTCTGATAAGTAGCCCTCCTGTCAAAATATCTTTGGAAAACATGCTTGGGTAGTTGTGAAGTGTTAGAAAAACACTCCAGTCAGGTATTCACATGCTGTTGAATACTTGTCTTTCAGGCCAGTGGTGAACTGGAACTCGGTGGTAGAATGAATCTCACAGGCTGTTACACGGTTTGGTCATTCCTTTACTCCCATTACAATAGATACAAATACTAGTTAGTCTTACAGTTGGTTAGTGTGTTGCATAACAGTAAGAACTGGAAGGAAGGTTCAAGAGACTATAGGCTTTTCTTCATCATATCAAGACATAACTTCCAAGATGCTTTATTGTTTTTCAATGGATTTACTCATGGGTTGGAAATTGTCTGAAAAAGTGTACCTCTACCAATGGGAGAAAAAAAAGGAGAGAGTGAGTGTTGAAATGGAGATACTGTAAAAAACTCTATCATTATTCTGCATTCTTGATGCTCACACGTGAAATATGTCCTCCAACTTCCATGTCTTTGGAGTTATTGTTTTATTAAAATCAACTCATGACTCAAGTGGTCTCAAGCAGGTTCCTGGAATCACCACAGCTGACATGAAATTTTATTCATTTTAATTTTATTTGTTTTCACTAGTCCAACCCTCAGTTTTTAAGAATGTTGTGAAGATAATGATAAGCTATGTGATGATTCAAGGATAATTTATTAGTTCATCTTCATATATCTACTAAAGCCATAGTTTTATATGGGATAAAGGCAGAGAAGCAGGTGAATTGCAGGAAGCTGTTGTATTCCAAAATGTATCTCCTTATTTATGAGAACACTTCCATACAGTGTATTTTCAATGACTTAGAGTACAATGAACTGCCTAACCTTCCTTATAATTCCTGTGATATAAAGTAGAGAGACATTTAGCTAGCTGCTTCCATGGTATTCTGGGAGGGTGAACTGCATGATTGTGGTTACAACCCCTGTTCTCAAGAGGCATTTTATTTTCTTCTGCTGCATATTTATTATCTCTGTGTTTTGTATGGACACATAAATATGAGAAAACTAGGGAATAGCTTTGTTCATATAAATATAAGTTATGTTACTTGAGATAATGACACTAAATGAGAAGGAGCAAGCACAATAATTTATGTGTGGGAATCCCTCAACAATGAATGCATGTAATCTTATATAGAAATGTCTGATAAACATTAATGGTGAGACAACAATAATACATACATATATGTATGTGCACACACACACACATTTACCCGGAGATGGCCCCATTGTACAAGAAAGAACTTCCCTCTACAAAGATGACTTATGTGTCTTAATTTACTTTCCCTGACTCATCTAAAAAATGCACAGGGGTGGAATTTCTAAGGTTAAGACCTGAGTGCCAGGGGACTTTTATAAATGCCAGTCAAATCAAGTAAAGAATTTCGGACTCACTCTGAGTTAATCTGCGCAGAGTCAGGCTTTTTCTCCCATCAGTGTCAATATGACAAATTTCCACAATGACTCAGGTTTCCATCTTGCTGGACCTGCCAGTCATGCCTTAGCCTCAGTTGTGCAAGGTGAGGTAGAAAGACATTCGAGCTTACTTGATTCATTCACTTGACTCTCAGCCCTGGGCATAGCATGGCTTTGAGACTAATCCATAAGAAAAGCTGCCCTGTGCTAATAGGGCTGGTATTCATTTGGGGAGAAAGGCAATTCAGTATATACTGTACATTTTTCTGCACAGTGCATGGTGCAAAACAATACAAACGTTTTTATTTGTATAATACAATCAATCACACATGAAAAGATTGAGTTTTTAAAAGTTTGTTTCAGAAGATCATATTATTTTCTATAAACTAGCATTTAGAAGAAGTGTAGTGTTTTGTAATACAACTGAGATCTTGTTTGATATTGAAAAATGCACAGAAAAAAAAAACAAAGCAAACACATGAGTAATGAAAGTTTCCCTGTTCCTGTATGATGCTATAGTCCTCTTTCATCGTGGACAGAAAGTGCTGCTTCTCTCTGTATACATACGGAGGTCACTATTTTCTGCACTCAGTGTTACTGAGTCACTTTAACATGATTTTACTTTAGCCTCTCTGACTGTGCTTTAAACTCTATAAAGGCAGAAAGCAAAGTCTGTGCTTCTTTTGGCTCTGCCTGATGTATACAGCCACAGAAGTTTGCTTAGTTTTTGAAAACCGAATAAAGATAAAATCCTTATTGTTTATACAAATTAAAATACATGGCTATAATCAAATGGCAGTAGGTTCTAATGGACAAAGTGGAAGTCACTCTAGTGACTGTTGGGTGATTTATTACATTTGATAAGTCTCAGCGGAAGGAGGCATTTCCTAGTCATTAGTTAATTATGTGAAATTAACAGCTCTTTAACATAACATAAAATGGATCTCAACCCCATAAAGCTATTTAGATCTGGCATATATATTTTCTCAAACATTCTCTGGGATTTTGCATAATCTCAAGTTAAGATGGTCCCAAGTCAGAACTTCTACTATTTAGGAAAATGAGAAAAATCCGGAGCTGTAACAATCATCTCTAGTTGTGTGCACATTGGAAAAAGAAACATACTGTGATACATAGTTCCAAACTCAAGTCACACATGGCTAAGCTCAGTAGTTCTTAAGGGAAAGAAAAGATTTGAATGTTTAAAAGAAAATTGTAGAGGAAAGAAGGACTAATGGGAGGAAGATTAGGATGAAGTATGTAGGATTACAGCAATCTGAGTCCACTTTATATATGTATGTCAAAGAGCATAGTCAGTTAAAAAATAAAGAATTAATTACAAGGAGACTTTGAAGCATTGATGTGCTTTTGATCTGTTCCTGGAAAAATGTCCAGTAATTTCTTATAATATACATGTTTATAAGCATGACACAGGATGTAGAAAGTCAGTTAGGAACAACTACTCTGTTTAGAAAGAGAGATAGATAAAAGGTCTTCAGCTGTATTCCTAACTGGATGTGGATGCTTCTCTGGTACCTGTGGACCAAAGACTAACAGGAGAACTTCTGGTTTTCTAAGATGTGTTTTTCCCAGGTCTCGGGCTCATTAACAAGAGAAGTAGGAGGGAGAACATATAAACTCACAGCTGCAGCAGTGGGCACTCAGATCGTTTGTCACCTGGCATGAAGTTAGTGTTGGCAGCTCCTGAGCTCCAGCACACAGCACCAGGGAGCAAATGCCAGCTGATTGTTGTTCCTGCTCAGCTTGCTGTCTAGCTCCGACACATTCCTCAGATCTCTGCTGAAGTGTTGCTTTCCTGAAGTTCCTCTGCCCTACCTCTCTAGAATGCTCTTAGTACCATTCTTTACATTATCCTTGAGTCTAATTCTCCCTGTTGCTCTCACACTTACCGCCTGAAGTTCTGCTTGTTCTCCTTCTTAAACTAGAGGCAGAGCTGCTAATGTCCAACCCTGCTGAATGTCTGTGTCTTTACTACAGTAAGCTTGAAGTATTAATGAATGGTCTTTTAGCCAGTGCTTTTATGTCTGTTTGCATGTTTTGATCTCAAGAAAGGCAGCATTTGACTTCATGTCGTACACATATTGTTTTGGTAATACATTGAAGAATTATTCTTGGGATTTTGAATCATAATGGAGCTAATCTGTAAAATAATAATCACTTATCTGCAATATCACCATCCCCTACTTATATTAGAAATAAAAGCTCCTGTAGGTTCACTTGACTCCCAAGGTCACAGAGCGATTAAAATTGACAGTGACATAGATCCTTGCATGGGGCAGGGTAACCAATTGCTTAAGAGGGCAGGGTATTCTTGTTTTATTTGGGGAAAGCTGATTCTTATGTAAATGGAAAGTTAACCCCCACACAATTAGCAACAGTTTGTTCCCTGATTTCAGACCCGTCTGTTGCAGATATTTGAAGAATTTGAATGGATTTGAAGAATTTCCATGCAAGCCATATATGGTCAGGCTAAATGTCTCATGTTCACAGCTTGAGAGGATCTTTATCTGTCATTGGAAAGCCTAAGAATTAGGCATGTTAGAAACAAAAGAAACACTTTGTGAGAAATATGCTCCCATTGGATCCCAAGATGAGAAAGTAGAAAAAGATATTGTGGTTCATTTTAGTTGTTTACAACAGTTTTATTTTTGAATTTCATTTATACTCTGCAGTATATATTCTTTCTCAAAACTGCATTTTAAGGAAAATATGTCAAATACCTCTGATCGGCAAAGAAGGAGTAGCATCATTCTTAAACCTTTCACTACTGGTAGTACTGTGGTATTTTCTCTCCATAGCTTCTGACACAATTATATGCAAATATATATGGATATGGATAAAGTTACACACATGGATTACAAGTAAATTTTATATATAATATGCTCTGTTTCTGTTATCATAATCATCATAAAATATTACTTACTTCAACAGAAAAAAATAATGTACTCAATAACTATATAATTTTGTTTAAGAACTTTGTTTTTGTCTGCATGCTTCTAATTTGAAATTCCACTGTTTCTGATTTTAGCATATCTGAACAAGCTTGCTGTGGTGATTTATGTAATAGATGTGCCTCTTAAATAAGCATCTTAAATGACTAATTTGCATCCATTAATAAGATTAAGGTGAAGATAGATTTCTAGTAACAAATAAACAGGCCCACAGAAAGAATTTTTAAATGAGTTTGTGCTTAAGAAATAATACATTAAAAGCAAAATTGGAGACAGGAGTGGACTAATGTATCTTGAGTGATCATGGTTTGCTATGACCTACAAATATCAGTGCTATAATTGCCATTTCTCTGTAATTAACTGCTATTCAAAATAGCTCAGTGACAAAATCAAGCCATTTTAGGGACACTAACTGGATTCAAACATAAGTCTCACATCTGAGAACTTTCATCTTTTGTGTTCTGCCATACAGCCTTCACAGCATGGTGGCAATGCTCATAGCTCTGCATGGTATTGCATTACCCTTAGTTTCTTTGTGTGTAAAGTTAAGAGTGGAAATTACTGTATAGGCCCTTTCCCCCCACTAATTTATCCATTTATTTATTCCCATTACATTCCAAATGCACCCCCCTCACCATCACTCCAGTCCCACCATTACAAATCTCTCTCCCCAATTCCTCTCTCTCCTTCTCAGAAAAAAAGCCCTCCTTGGGTATCCCCAGGGCCTTGGAACAGGAACTAAGCACATTCTCACCCACTGAGGCCCAACCAGGCAGTCCAGTTACAGAAATGGGATCCAGTGGCAGATAACAGAGTCAAAGATAGCCCATCCTCCAATTTTTAGGGGACCCACATGAAGAACAAGCTGCACATTTGCTTCAAATGTGTAAAAGACCTAGGTCTAGGCCCTGTATGCTCTTTGATGGGTGCTTCAGCCTCTGTGAGACCCCTTGGTCTCAGGTTAGTTGATTCTGTAGGCCTTCTCCTGGTGTCCTTGACCCCTCCAACTTGGTCACTTCTATCCCAAAACTTCCACAAGACTCCCTGAGCTCCACCTGAATCTTGGCTGTGGTCTCTCCATTTGATTCCATTCGGAAATATCTGTTCGGCTGAATGAAGCCTCTTATAAGTTATGCTATGTTTCTATCTGCAAGCATAGAATAATATCATTAATAGTGTCAAAGGTTGGTTCTCAAGCCGAGCGGTGGTGGCTCACGCCTTTAATCCCAGCCCTTGGGAGGCAGAGGCAGGCAGATTTCTGAGTTCAAGGCCAGCCTGCTCTACAGAGTGAGTTCCAGGACAGCCAGGGCTACACAGAGAAACCCTGTCTCGAAAAACAAAACAAACAAACAAAACAAAGGTTGGCTCTCTCACGTATGATGGGGTTCAAGTTGGGCCAGTCATTGATTGGCAGTTTCCTCAATCTCTGTTCCGTCTTTATCTCTGTGCCTGTTGTAGGCAGGACAAATTTTAGGTTGAAGGTTTTGTTGTGTGTTGATTTCCCCCTCCTTCCACTGGAAGTTTCACCTGGCTCAGAAGGTGGCCACTTTAGTCTCCATATCCCCATATCCCCATTGTTGTACTAATTAGTTATCCCCATAGACTCTCTGGAGCTTCCCCTCTGCCGTACATCTATTGCGGGAGATACTACCTCGCCACATCCCACTCATTTCCGAAACCTCTCCCACTTTCCCTCTGATCCCTAAGCATAGGTGTTTTGTGATGATTAATTTCAATAACATATAGAAAGAAATCCAAAGAACCTTTACTATTATTCAGTGCCAGTATGGAGGTCAGGATCATCCCATAAACTACTTAGCAGAACTTGTCAATTTCTAGACATCCAGAAACTCATAGAATGTTTGTTATAATCTACTTTGTGTGTGTGTGTGTGTGTGTGTGTGTGTGTGTGTGTGTGTAGAATAGAGTTTATTTAGGGCATGGGGAGGGGAGTTAAGAGGGTACAGAGGCATAGAAAGGCAGAGAGAAGAAGAGAGCAGAGCAGTAGGGACCGGCCATGACCGGGGGAAGGGAATAGGGAGAGAGGGGGAACAAAGGGCCAAGAGGCAAGGGAGAGAAGCAGGAGTAAGAGAGTTGTAATCTACTTTTTGAGAGACAAATCCAAAAAATTTAGATTCAGAATCTGAAGTGGATCACTGTATTTGTTTCTAACAAGAACCATTCATGATTCTGACAAAGGGCTGTACTAGTAATGACAAAGACAGATGACTAGGAAATGAGGCCAAAAGGAGAATTTTAAGAGACATGACAATCTGCTGGTTATCACATATTTAGTGAAAGTTGAAAGATTAAGACAGATGTGGTAGTACACTTCTGCATTTTCAAATCATAGAAGGCTGTGGTAGGAGGGTCGACTTGAGTTTGAAGCAAGCCTAGGCTATATAATGAGTGCCTGGGTAGCAGAATGAGACCCTGTCTCAAAGCAGTAGATAGATAGAGCTATCCTGGAAGATTATGTCTGGTTGGTGTCAAAACAAAGCAAAACACTCAAGACTTGAAGGCTTCATTTTCTCAGGTTATTTAAAATATATAAATATAAAATTGCAATAAGTAAAAAAATATAGTAAGATAACTGGGCAGAAACGGCAAACAGTAAAGGGTTATGAGGTAGAAAGTGCTTGAAAGTTGTAAGTCTGTGAAAATAAATGCATGGACTCTTCTGCGCTTGTGTGTATAGCCAATCTGCATTTTCTTATATCTAAACTAACACATCTAGTGTCAATTTGAGATTAGAAACTAAGACTTTTTATGTGCTGGAAAAACACCATACCATTGAGATAATCCTTAACATTTTTAAAAGCAGGATGGTACAGGATTAGCTCCTTCCTCTTCTGCATTTCCAAATAATCCTCTAGGATTTCACGCTGAAGAGCAATTGATGAACCTGTGCTTGTCTGTTACATCAGTAGATCTCTCAGGGCAAGGAGGATGGGGCAGGGTTTATCATTTAAGGATGATGCCTTGTTGATACTTTTTTGTAATGCTTTGCAGTCTGTATCATTATTATTTTTAGTCCATTTCTATAAACATTTCATACCTTCAAGGAAGTTTTCTCTAGAAGACAAAAACTTACTGGTCTTTTAAAATAAAATGGCTCCAAAACTTTGAGATTAGTTATTTGGTTTTGTGCTTTGTAATGTACATGTTTGATCTTGTTCTAAATAATAAGCAGAAGATACCTTCATACTATGCATCACTATAATAGTTGTACTTATAAAACAGTAGTGAAAGATCACTGTAAGTATAAGGACGCCCTGGTCTCTCGAGCAAGTTACGGCCCAGGCAAAGCTGTATAACAAGGTTCTTTCTTAACTTCTTTCTATAGCGAAAAATGTATTAATGAAAACCTTTTATTGCTGAAGATCAATATCCTCCAAAAGGTTATTTTACAAACTGTTTGACATTAATATATTTAGTATTGTTAGTGAAGATATTAAATTAGGTGGCATAACTTTTATGAAAATATTTCAAGTAAGGCCTACCAATATTTGTAGCTCTGTTATTGAATAATAAAGTTAGGGGCAAACTTAATGTATTTCCTAATAAGAAAGTGGTATTTCTAGTTTATTGCAAAAAAGCATATTATGATTTAATATAACCTTTACATTCTTATAGTACTAGCAGTAAAATTGATCTTAATATACAATTTTAAAATATAATGGGTTGAAAAATAGCTTGAATATATTATTTAAAAATGATATCTAAATAATCTTTATAATTCCAAAACCTTTATTTTATTTTCTCTGTTGCTATGCATATGTGCATGCGTACATGTGTGTGTGTGTGTGTGTGTGTGTGTGTGTGTGTGTGTGTGTATTCTGTGTGTGAATGTAGGCATATACCTGACCAGATGTGTGAGGAGGTCAGAAGACTATTTGGTTTTCTCTTCTACTGTAGGACTGAACTCAGATTGGCCAACTTGATGACAAGTGATTCTACCTGTTGGGCCTTTCCCCCAACTCTTAAAATGTTTTCAAAATATCTAGGTCCAACTTCTCTGTTAATCCACTTTCTCCCAAACCTTTGCTTTGAAACTCTTGCTTAAACACTTTGCTAAGCCGGGCAGTGGTGGTACACACCTTTAATCCCAGCACTTGGGAGGTAGAGGCAGGCAGATTTCTGAGTTCAAGGCCAACCTGGTCTACAGAGTGAATTCCAGGACAGCCAGGGCTATACAGAAAGAAGTTGGCCATTTAGATATTAGAAGGTTTATCTGAAACCTACCTCCAAAAATATTACAAACAACCTGTGTATGTGCCAATGCTATTATGGATTCCACTTCTGGGCAGGTTCTTTCATGTTTCACTCCTATACACCTGCAGGAATGGCTTCTCAAATCGCCATGAAACCTTATTTGTAATTTTAAAATAATTTTTCCTTGGCTTTGTGATTTATCCAAATTTACTAATTTTTAATTTAATGTATGTTCACCTTTCATCTTTAACCAGACTTCAGAACTTCAAATTTAAGAAACAACCAAACAAATAATAGATAAATCCCTAAGACACAAGTTTCCAGTATGATTTTGAATGGACTCATGGATGTTTAGAAATACTTGTACAGAATTTAGTAACATGCAGAGAGGATGTAAGAAACAAAAAGAGTCACATTTCATCTTGAAGATTGCCTACCCTTAAGCAACAGCAGCAACATCATATATTTGCTGTGCATTTAATGATGGAAAAAACCCTAGTTTGATATTATGAACAAAAGTAATTTCAAAAATAATATTTTCTGGGAACAGGAAGATGGCTCAGTCAGTAAAATGCTTGCCAGGCATCCATGAAGGTCTGACTTCCAATCTCTAGCAGCCACATAAAAAGCTGATTGGTGTACCTTGTGCTTGCAATTCCAGCTTTAGAGAGGAGGAGACGGGAGATTCCTGGGGCCTTCTGGACAGGCAATAGCCAGTCTGCTAGTTCTGGGTTCATGGGGAGACTGTCTTAAGAAGTATAAGAGGTGGAAAGTGCTAATTGACACATGAGCTTTGAAAATGGAAAAGAGAGTACAAGGAAGAATTAGGGATAAAAGGAAAGATGGAGAAATGTGAGAGAAGGAGGATCTACTAAAAACACTTCGGTCAAAAATGGCATACTGTTATCTAATGCTATATATGCTAATTCAATATAATTCAATATAATTAAATATAATTCAGCAAGCAGCAGAGATGGGAAGATGGCTCAGTGGATAAAACGCTTGTCACTGGAGTGGGAGGAGCAGTGTTTGGATTCCCAGGTTCCAAAGAAAGGACACTCTAATTCCAGTCTTCTTTAGGGGCAGGAAAGTAAGGAGTAAATGACGATGCCCCAGGAGAGGAGGCTCATAGCAATTGCGTTAGAACCAGTATGAGTCTATGAGATCTTGTTCACAGAGAGACCCTGTCTTAATAAATAAATTAGGACAGGAAAAAAATGGGCAAGGCACCTGTTGTCAACCTTTTCTTTTTCTTTTCTTTTTTTTTTTTTTGGTTTTTCCAGACAGGGTTTCTCTGCATAGCCCTGGCTGTCCTGGAACTCACTCTGTAGATGAGGCTGACCTCAAAATCAGAAATCTGCCTGCCTCTGCCTCCCAAGTGCTGGGATTAAAGGCGTGTGCCACCACCGCCTGGCTAACATTTGACCTCTCAATACACATGCATAACTATGTACTCACATAGGTAAACACATATTAACACTTTCATGTCTCACACGCAGACATAGAATTAAATAAATGAATTGATAAGATCTAAAACAATCGAGGACAATGCCTGACACCAAC
Organism: Mastomys coucha; assembly: GCF_008632895.1. Classification (NCBI taxonomy): domain Eukaryota; kingdom Metazoa; phylum Chordata; class Mammalia; order Rodentia; family Muridae; genus Mastomys; species Mastomys coucha. The sequence goes on from NW_022196898.1 coordinate 22,562,082, forward strand.
ATTAGGTGCTCACACATGCATACACAGGTGCACACATAAATACATACTGATGTTCAGGATGATGATGATGTCAACTGATTCCTAATTGATGATTTTCTCTTCACAAAAATAACCTCTTATTAGTTCTGTAGTTCAGAAATTTCACTCTGTCTTTGCTATTGGAATTGACATCTACTGTGCTTATTTTACTGTATATTATTTTATGTGGCTCCCATTAGCGAGAATTCCATGTTTTCTACTTGCTTCTTCACAGTTTCTAAGTTACCTTCTATTCTGGAACAATTAGTTTTTTGGTTTTTTTTTTTTTTAAGCTTTAAGTTTTATAGAATATAATTGATTGCCACTTTCTACAGAGAATCTTATGAACAATGTCAAAGGGAGCTAATTACATGGTGCTTTCCATGAGATTAGCTAGATTGACTATAAAATAGTTACAGTGAATTCATATAGTAAATTAGATTAAATTGGACTCAGTATAGATTTTTACAAACTTTTTACATGTGTACCAATTTATTAAAATTGACAATAATTCATTGTAATATAGTGGTGTGAAATGTATTTATTTTTTATGCCTTAATCACAGAAATATGTTTTATATTATTAGATTTTAGAAGTATTTATTTACTTTTTGTATATGTGCATGAGTGTACATATGTGCCCCAAATGTCTTTAGTAGCCCATGAAGGGTCAGAAGAGGATCATTGATTCCCTGGAACTAAAGTTGCAGGTCATGGTAGGCTACTATCTAGGGGCTGAGATGCAAGCTTGGAGAGAGTAGCAAAAGCTCTTAACCCATTAAGACATCTCTTCATCCCTGTACTATTACATGTCAAGATATATGTTTTCAGCTTTGTACATATATTTTAGTTGGTTCACTGTTACATCCTTAAATGTGCCTAAGAATTTAGAATGGAATTTGGATCTTGTTTTTGTTTGTGTATAGTTCAAATTGGGCAAATCACAAATGGACAGATGGTTCCTTGAGCTTTTATGTGAGGATGTGGCAAGTCACATAGGATGATGAACAGTATTGGCAAGAATGAGATGTCTAGGTTTATGTATAAGGTACTAGATGTGAAAACGGATGCTACAAAATGAGTTTGCTAGCTGTGGAAATTCATTGTGTGGTGATAAGCATGCTTCAGAGCTGACAAATTGCTCTGTTTAATTTAGCCTAAAACACTACTTAAACAGATCAATTACTGATCTGGTTTTTATTATAAAGAGATTGTAAAGGAGGAAATTTCCTGTATGTCAGGGAGTGAATGAAACATTCCAGAACTGTATTTTGTGCAAAGATTTCTTAATGTCTAATAAGGTATTAATTTATATCAGATCTGATTAATTATAAAGATTAATAGAAAATGCTGGAAGTTGAAAGAAATGAAAGAATTTTAGGCAGTAAAACTTCAGGATATTTTTTAGAGCTGCAGTAATGACACTGATTAAGGAACTGATACCTCGCCTTCATTTTGTACATTTATTTACCCCAGCAAATACCAGTAACGTGTGCATGACAACTCATTTTTAGGTATAAATTTCCAAATAAAAGAAAACTAATCATAGTAATAATCACAAGAATGAAGCTCTTTTTAAGGAGAAGAGTGTTTAGCTTCTTCCTTCTCTCAATTTTAAAGTTATTATTTTACTTCCCTCTTAATGAATCCTTTCATCTACCCTCTCATTCTTCATTCCATCTGACACATACACCAGCCTGAAGTATAGACATCTCAGAGTACTGAACCTTAGTAAGTTGAGAACTCAGTGTTACCTGAACTGGAAACTTGATTTGTACACCAAAATATATGATCCTGCACATGCAAGAAGTCTTTTGACCTCCCAGTAAGCGTCATTACATACAGAACTCTCCACGTTGTGAATATTTAGCTGGAACCCCACATTCACTTTCCTGGAACACCTGGCTCTGTTCTTAGCCAGCGTATTCTTGGAAGAATGCAGTTTAAACATAGAAGAGACTGAATGCATGTGTGTGTATGACAGGATGGAACACTTCAAATTCCAAAGGCAAATAGAAAAGGCTACATCAGCTTGTAAACAAGCTTTTTCTTCTATTTTATTAAAAGCCATTCTGAAGTTGGTGTACTTTCAATATGTTTCAGTGTTGTGCATGAAGAAATTCACTTGATGAGGTCTTCCTTAAATTCATATTTCATATTTAAACATGTTTGTGCCTAATAACAGCATTGCAATTTAGAACCTGCAAGATATAAACAGTACCACAGCATGAAATTACCTTGAGAATTGGAGTGAAACACTTAGAAGGCTTCAAGTCAATGGGATGTTTCAAACACTTTTGGTTCATATTTTAGTTTTTAGGCGTTTGGGTTTTGTTCAGACAAGGTCGACCTATGCTATTCTAGTTGACTTCAAACTTGTGACCATTCTCCCACTATCACCAACATTGCAATTCTGAGATTTCACATATCAGAAGGCCCAGTACTCAATGGACAATGGGGTGTATCTGTAGTTCCTATCAAACTAAAGAGGCAGGTGCTTTGTGGTTAAGAAGAATACTACTTGTAACAATGAGACAGATGCATTGGAAAAAAAATCTAGCTGTGAGCATGTCTTTAAGTGCTGTCAGTGAAGACACAGATAGAAAGAGGGAAAGGCATTCAGAAAAACCACCCATAAGTAGATCAAAGTGAAAACAAACATACGAAGACAGAATTAGATACTACAACTTGAAATTAGAAGAAAGGTAAAGATATATTTCACTCATATGACTGAACAGTTAATGATGTGGTGGTTCTAACAATAAATAGTACCTAAACTTAATGACAGTATCCTTGGGGTTTTTAAAAATTTAATTTATTTGCTTAAAATTTGAGACTAAGACTAGCTTGGGATTTATTATGTAGGTAAGGATGATCTAATTTCTTGTTGCCCTCTCTCTACCTCTAGAATGTTAGAATTACAGTCATGCACCACCATACTGATTTATGTAGTGCTGAGAGGAAAATCCAGAGTCTTGTGTGTTCTAGGCAGGCATTCTCTCTAGGAGTTGTTCTCTTCTCAGCTATGCCTTCTGCTCAGATGCTTGAGATTGTAAGGGGGAAGTAAAATAAAGAGGCAGCTCTGAGTTTTAAGTTGATTACCTTGAGTTTTCTAACAGTTAAACAGATAAACAGAGCATGTTTTCTTCAGTTTTAGATTTCTCTGTATTGATACTAGTCTGACATTATTCTGAGTAGTCTTACAATAGTCTAAGGTTTGGTGGAAGGCTGCCTGTTCTGTTGTTGCTGTTGTTGTTGTTGTTGTTTTTCCAGACATGGTTTCTCTGTGTAGGGCTGGCTGTCCTGGAACTCACTCTGTAGACCAGGCTGGCCTCGAACTCAGAAATCCACCTGCCTCTGCCTTCCAAGTGCTGGGATTAAAGGCGTGTGCCACCACTGCCCAGCTAGGCTGCCTGTTCTTGTGTGTATTTTATTTTTTACCACACCTGGCCTCTACTCATTCAAGGTCAGTAGCCTGTCTCCCACTTGTACCACAGGGCATGTCTCCAGACTTCTCCAGTTGTCGCTGGTTGAAAAGCACTGATACAGATCTTAAAAAGAATGTGACAATATCTGTCTACTAATGAGGGGACAGATAAGTCTTTAAATCAAATTCAGAAACAGAAATCATGAGAATGTTAAGATATGAGATTGTGTAAGGGAAAAAATGTACATTGTCATGTGGTCACATGACTGTTTCTTTGTTTTGGCAGCTCCAGAGGGGGAAAAATTCTTCATCATTTAAAAATGCATATTTTTAAATGCATATTAAATGATGACATATATCATAAATATATATGTATATCTTAGCAATAATTCATAAAAAGAGGCCATGAATATGTAAATGAGCAGGACAGACATCTATTGATCTGAGTACAGGGTCTCCAGTGAAGGAGTTAGAGAAAGGACCAATGGAGCTGA
>NW_022196898.1:22566030-22586909 GCF_008632895.1 Mastomys coucha
TTTGGAGGGGAAACTGGGAATGGAGAAATTTACATGTAAATAAAGAAAATATCTAATAAAAAAAAGTTCCCTATTCACTTTCCCTTAATACTGCCATATAATCCTCCTTGCTCATTTTCAAATTCATGACCTCTTTTCCACTAATCATTGTTACATACATACATCTGTTTATAATATATATGTACGTACTCCTAAATACATAGTCATTTACTGTGAGATTATGTCTCTCAGGAATTTCTGAACCTACTCACATGAAGTCTCATTAATGTGTCTAATTAATCTGTCTAATAATGAGCAGTACAAGAGCAACAATAGGCATATTAGCATTGACCATGATCTGGTGGGGGTGGTGATGAAGCTAGGGAGCCTAACCCTACACAAAGAACTACAGACAACTAAGAGGTGCTGAGAGCAGGAGAAACAATCTTCCCCAGGGAAATGAACAACAATCGGATATCTAATACCAAATGATCAATCCTGCTCATTAGAAATATATTCAAATAGTCCCCCATATTCTGAGATCACTTTAAATTTTTATATATTCTTCTTGTCACATGTTGCTACAAATGGAGAAAAATTCATTGTGTTGACCCTACCCCACATTTTTATTTCCTTATATCTTTCTATCTTCTTTTGGTGCTAGATTTTTTTTTTCTCATAGAACACAAAGCAAGGGTGTGAATACAACTCAGATTATTCCTTATAAATCTGTCCATAAATGTCAAAGGTTCACTTTACTTATATCCTGCCCAAATGATTTTAATGCCTCCAACTTTCCCCTCTAAGTTACATCTTGAGAAGCTGATGTCATGAGCACTTTCAATTTAATTGCAGTCATTTGAAATATTGTTCTTAAGTTATAGAGCAGAGAACTGAACAAAGTCGATGGTTGACCATTTCAATTGAGAACAAATGAACTGTCATAGTTCTATCATAGCATGTATACTAAGTACTTCAATATTACATAAGTGCTTTTACAAGTCCCATTATACATTTTTCTTCTGCTTACTAGTTTTTACCTTGCATGAATTTTCTGTTAAGTCATATTTCATATCAAACCCTAAGAATATTAAAAACAAAATGGAAATATGTATTTGTTCATTTTAAATTAAATTAATTTAGGTTTTACTTATTCACTTTACATACCATAGCTCACTACCCTCTTCTTTGTCACCCCTGAGTGGGTGGGGCCCCCTGAGCATCCTTTCACCCCAGGACTTCAAGTCTCTGCAGCTAGACACCTCCTTCCCAACTGAGACTAAACAAGGCAACCCAGCTAGGAGAACATATCCCACATATAGGTAACAGCTTTTGGGATAGCCCCCATTCCAGTTCTTTGGGACTCACATGAAGACCAAATTGCACATCTGCTACACAAGTGCAGGACATGTGCTGGGAGGCCAACATTCAAGCTGTGTATCTTCTTTGGTTGGTGGTTCAGACTCTGAGAGCCATAAGGGTCCAGGCTAGTTGATTCTGTTGATCTTCCTGTGGAGTGTCCATCCTCTTTGGGACCAAAATCCTTCCTTTTATTCTTCCATAAGAGTACCAAAGCTTCATCCACTGTTTTGGTGTGGTTGTCTGTATCTGTTTGGTTTAGCTGCTGGGTGAAGCTGGTCAGAGGACATGTCCCTGTCTGCAAGCATAACAGAGTATCATTAATAGTGTTAGGGATTGGTGCTTGGCCAAGGGATGAGTCTCAAGTTGGGTATTCTTTCTTTTAAATTGTATTGTTATTTAGTTTACTGAGTGTACCTAATAGCTCCTTAAGGATTATGGTTTCACTCTTCAACTTATTCACTGGTGTTACCACTTTCTTGCCATCTGCACTGATGATCAGCATGTAAATCACACAAAACAATCCAACTCATTACTACAAGTGCCAAAAGCAACTCTGCTTCAGAGATAATGGCACCTCATTGTGCTATGACTTTTTCATTGCTTTTCTATATTTTTATTTGATTTTATTGAATAGTTATTTTAGTTGACATATAGATATATAGTATATGTAGCATATATAGTTATAGTATCATTTATGTAGTTTGTCTAACTATAGATAAATAAAAAAACAAGACTCTAAATGCTCTAAATGATAGTTGCTACTTTGACGTAATTATGATCATATTTATTATATAACTTGTATTACACACACACATACACACAGACACACACACACACACACACACACACACACAATGGAGGCAGAATCAAGGACCAAGAACCTTGTATGCTAGAGAAGAATTGTACAACTCAGGTCCACTCCTAACTCCTATTGTATAATTTTGGAACAACAAGATTAAAAGCATAATCTGATAAAAAAAAAAACATAAATGATTCATGATTTGAGAAAAAGCCCTGATCTGTATCCAGAATTGAAAATCCATAACAAAGACATAATTTTCAATGTTTCCAAAGGAGAGTAGATGGAACTTCATCAGATGCTCTCATCACTGGCACACAGCTCTGCTGAGAAGCATAAGATAAGGGATGGTAAGATACACATACCATCATGGTACCTATAAAATAGGAAGAAAACACTTAATCTGCCTTTCTTTCTTCTTCTTTTCTTTTATTGGATATTTTCTTTAGTTTCATTTCAAATGTCAGATAAAGTTTTCTCCTCCAGAACCCCCCTACCTCATCCTCCCTCCCCCTGCTTCTATGAGTGTGCTGCCCCCATATACCCACCTACTCCTGGCTTCCTGCCCCGGCATTCTGCTACACTGGGTCATCGAGCCAGGACCAAAGGCCTCCCCTCCCATTGATGCTAGACAAGGCCATCCCCTGCTACTTATGCTGCTGGAGTCACAGGTCACTCCATGTGTACTCTTTGGTTGGTGTTAACTTGTCTTTTTTTTTTAATTTTCTATTTTTTTTAAACCTATCTTTCTTAATGAGACTTTTGTGGATAAAGAGGAAGAAAATGTATCCCAGAGTCTGTATATGGAAAGGTTAAGAAGTCTTATTAAGTAGTAAAATTATTCTTATTTTCATCATATATGTAATACATGTAGATACATATATGTGTATATGTACATACATGTATATATGTGTACATGTTTGTGTGTGTGAAGGAGACCAGAAGTTGTTTAATGTTTTACTCTGTGATTAAAACCCTTATTATCTCTTTAGAGCTCATGGTCTGAGCAAGAAGACCTAGTTTCATGCTCCTGGGATCCTTTGGTCTGTATCTTTCCTGAGCTAGAGTTACAGGTACTTAGCTACAGGGTCTGCCAAGACAAACAAACAAGCAAAAGCAAACAATCAACAAAAACCTGACAGTTTTTAGCGATTCAAACTGGGGCTTTTATTCTTGTGTAGCAGGCACTTTACTAACTGAGCTATTCCCCATTCTCTCCGGGAATTGAATTGTCATTCTTTTGAAAAATCACTATGCTCCATATCTACATGCCACAGTAAAAAGTTTGAGCACTCCATCGAAGACATTCCATGAAGGCAAAAGTCATGTCTTAATAATGTGTGCCTTTGAAACCTTGGCACATAACTGGAAGTTTTTGTGGAAATTCCTTATGCACACATTGGAAGTGAAACACAACTATTAATTCTTCAAAATAATTGTTTTATTAAGATGAGATCAATGGTCTAATGAGTGGTTGCTATAAATTAGCAAGTACTAATGTTGCTACCCTGCTGTCTTGTCATAGCAGAGAGTCCATTCACACGACGGCTGAGAAGTCCATGCCTCTGATTCCCTCCCCTGTCTCTTTTCTGTACTGACACTGAGATTTCTACGCTTGACTCTACTTTCTCTTTGTGGTCTTATGGTTTTTTATCAAATCTGTGTGTGATCTCAATCCCCTTCTTTGTGTTGAAGATTTAAAACTATCCTAACATTATCCATTACAGATTTATATCTGAGTCAATTTATGCAGATTTATTCTGCTGAAATTTAAATGATATAAAACTGATTCCATAATCTATAGCCAAGGTTTTTGTCCCCTTCCAAAATGTACATGTAACACACTCCATACCTTTAGTTGTCATTTCCTTAAGGACACTGTGTTTTTCTACCAACATTGCTAGAATCCTTTTATCTGGAATTCATCTCTTTTCCATCCATTGTCTACATTATGGCAAATAACTTTTCTTAATTCATATTTATATTGCCATCTCTAGAATCTGTCTCCTTTGTATTAAACTCTGATGCACAGTTAACTCCATCGCAACTGTTCATCTGAGCATCAACTCCTTTTAGATATCAGATCAAAATAACTTGTTATAAAAAACAAATGAGGACTTTAAAGACTTTTAATGATAGTGCATTTACCTACTAATTCGTTTCATTTTTAATTCCTTGATTATTGTGTGCAGAGAATAGAATTGGGAGAGATGTTGACAATTCTCTAAGATGTTCTCAACATCATCCTGTGTAGTAAGGTATCACACTCTGGTACTCTAAAAAACAAAACATTGACATTTTTCATTTGTATTATGCTCCTCAAATATAAATAAATTTGAAGAAGGAAACAGCTGTTCCTTGGAGGGAGTGAGAACATTTATTACAAATTCCTGGGCATAACTAGCTTCCTCCTGCTACCACATAAGAACCAAACCCACCTTTGTAAAATGAAAGCTAATAGATACTTAACCCCTGAAAATATAAAATAATATTTTAAACTCTTTTTTTCATTATTTAATCTTTTTTTTTTTATTGTCCAGTCTTTATCCCCCTCCCGGTCTGCCCTTTGACTGTTCCACATCCAATACCTCCTCCACCACTCTTCCCCTGTCTCCAAGAGGATGTTCCCATCTCCCAAGCCCCAAGTCCCACCACACCAGACCTTCCCTCTCCCTGGGGCCTCAAGGTTCTTGAGGGTTAGGTGCATCTTCTCTCACTGAGTCAAGACCCAGCAGTTCTCTGCTGTATATATGTTGGGGGCCTCATATCAGTTCTTGTTTGCTGCCTGGTTGGTGATACAGTGTATGATCAATCTCAGGGAGAGGGGTGGTCCAGGTTAATTGAGACTGCTGGTCAGTCTTCCTGAAGTGTTGCCCTTCTCCTCAGCTTCTTTCAGATTTTCCTTAATTCAACCACAGGAAACACTGGCTTCTTTCCATTGGTTGGGTGTAAATATCTGCATCTGACTCTTTCAGTTCCTTGTTGGGACTTTTGGAGGGCAGTCATGATAGCCCTTTTTGTGAGCACTCCATAGCTTCAAAATAGTGTCAGGGCTTGGGGTCTCCCCTTGAGCTGGATCCCTCCAGCTGTCACTGGACTTTTTGATATGTGAAACTCTTGTCTCAGCTCCTTGTGTTTTACCTCAGGATGGTACTAATAGAAGTCACTTATGAATGCCTTCCCTCTGTCTCACATATTCTATTTTGTTGTTGGTCTTCACTGACTTGAAATGAAATTTAAAAGATAAGTAGCATTAGGTGAACTGAGATAGGAATGTATCCCGAAATTAGGAATTGCGGCTACCTGAATGGATGAAGAAAATATTTATCTTAGAAAAATACAACCAGAACTTTCTAATAAGAAAGACCAGGGTGCTGAATGGTTCTCCATGCACAAGTGCTGAGTTCCAGGCAAGATGATTAGAGAAGAGTATGTTTACTCCTCTAAATTGGAGCAAAGATGTAATATCAAATTACATAGAAGATTATGAGATAGCAAAACAGCAGAATAATGTCTTTGTAATTGATCAACAGTATCTCTTAAACATTTCTTTTATCATGTCACATTTGAAGATAGGAAAGCTGTTTGAGAGCATGAAAAGCCTTTTTATATTGTTAACTGCATCTGAAGAAAATGCCACCAAAAAATAAAACAATTAAAAAACCCAAAAAGCAAAAAACAGCAAAAAATAGTTTTTGTTGTTTCGGTTTTGTTTTTTTCTGAGACATGGTTTCTCTGTGCAGCACTGGCTGTCCTAGAACTTGCTGTACACAACAGGATCTGGGAGATCTGCATGCCTCTACCTACCAAGTGTTTTTGTTTGCTTTTGTAATCCAACAGGAAGACTTTCAAATAAAATTTAGACATAAATGTTGGAAGACAAATGACTATCTTTAAAATCCTAAAATTCTAAAATTGTTTAATCATTTGTTGTTTTAATTTTAATTAGTGTTTAAACTAACTAGATCATATATCAAGTATAAAAATCACATTTCTCTTTTAAAACAATAACTTGAAAACCACTAAAATTTCTTCCCTTACTATTTTTGGAGATGATAGGAAGATGAAACTAATCCTTAACTGAAACAATTTCTGACCATGTGCATGTAAGATTTTTCCAAATGAGACTCTGGGTAGCCCATTTAGGTGTTATCTTTAGGATTTGTCAAGGATCATATTTCATTCAATATAAATACCAGATTTGAAGAGTCTGATACTTTAAACTTATACTATCATCAAGCATCCCTGTACATTGGCCTCACCATTCCAAGTTGCTAAAAGGATTAAAGCCCATGCCAGTATACGAAGCCTTTTTAAATGATTGATGTTTCATTTCCCTACTCATTTGATCCCTCATCTCACTCCTGTGCTCCTTGAGAATTATTTTCTGACAAGACATGAACTGAGAGTGGTTCAGCTACAAGACCTTCAAGGTATAATTTGCTCATTTAAGAGGACTGTGCAGGTTTAAAGCTATCCCAACTAATATTCCACTCTTACTTAGAAAATTAGTTGTCAGTCTCCCTGCCCAGCTGTGCAGAATGTATAAGAAGGGGGTGTCTGCAGTTCTCTGATGAAGCTGTCACCCAAAGAATTCCCTGTGTTCTGTAAGAGATTAAAGATAAGAGGTTGCAGCCTGCTGTTGTGGATGGTGGTGCAGAGCTGAAATCCAAATGCTCAGAAGACAAAGACAGGGCAATTTGAGCTCAAGGACAGTCTGGTGATCATAGTGCCAGGCCAGGCAGGGATACATTGTGCAACTATGTATTGCTGTTCAGCTGCTGTAATTATGCCAGAGCCCCCTTAGCAAGCTCCAGGTATGAGAAGAATCTTAAAGAAGAATGGTAACATTTCATAGCTGTCTCAGTCAGGGTTTCTATTCCTGCACAAACATCATGACCCAGAAGCAAGTTGGGGAGGAAAGGGTTTATCCAGCTTACACTTCCACATTGCTGTTCATCACCAAAGGAGATCAGGACTGGAACTCAAGCAGATCAGGAAGCAGAAGCTGATGCAGAGGCCATAGAGGATGTGACTTACTCTTGTTTCCACTGGCCTGCTCAGCTTACTTTCTTACAGAACCCAAGACTACCAGCCCAGAGATGGCACCACCCACAAGGGGCTCTCCCCCCTTGATCGCTAATTGAGAAAATGGCTTACAGCTGGATCTCATAGAGGCATTTCCTCAACTGAAGTTTCTTTCTCTGTGATAACTCCAGCTTGTGTCAAGTTGACACAAAACCAGCCAGTACAATGGCATTTGTTAATTCTGTTTTGCTTTAGTATCTCTGAACTGAAAAGAGAAAAATTACAATAGAGACTCTGGCTGATATAGTAGTGGCCATTAGTTATGTTTTAAATTGGCAAGTTTAAGATTGAGGATGAACTTCAAAGCAAGGATAACAGAATAAAAAGGGAGCATCACACAGACTCCAGAGGTAGATCAAAAAACCAGCTGTCCAGCAAACTGAAGAAGATGATACTAAACCTGTTGTCTCTTTCTCTCACTTTCCTTCTTCCTTATCTCCTTCCCTCTCTTTTTTCTTCCTTCTTTCCCTCTTCTGTTTTTTGTTAATATTATTCTTGAATAGGTATGAACTAAACCTGGAATTTGGTGATGTATATGATTATATGAAGGCATTTCAAGCAGAATAATCTAATTTTGTATATAAAGACATACTCCCACTTTACTTCAGTGACTGACAGTGGTGTTCCATTGATGAATGATTTCTATTTTTTTCATGTTAAGCACTTCTCCCAAAGCCCTGTAATCAGTGAGTAACATTCCTTTTTAATGCTTGAACCTACTTAGTTAAATAAGTTGCATTAAAAGAAAATTCTGCTAAACCCCCCTACTTTATTATTGTGCTTGGTATTTCAAATTTAAAAAAATGAACTAAAAATTCCCTTTCTTCCATCTCATAGGGAATGATTTTACAAGTTTTACTTATAGAAATTAATAAATGTCCATGTGCACACGTGTATCCCCACATGCATGTGTGCCTGCATAGAGGAGGGGGATGGAAGGAAGGAAGAGAAGCACACAGGGAGAAAGAAAGGGGTAGTTATGATGCATAGGCTGACAATTTTCCCCGAAGAAGCATGAACAATGTAACAAGAACTCTGATGCCAGTTTTAGGAAATATCTATTAAAGTTGTTGGCAAAGGAAGTCTAAGAGACCTCAAACATAATATGTTATTATCATTTGCACTTGGTTGTCCACAAGAACTTGAAGGTAAGAACTTTTTGCTGAAGATGCTACATATTTCAGACACAGAACTTGGAGGAATGATGGGTGATCATGAGAGCTGGTTTTCATAGTAAAGTGTTTGAAAGCTGCAAGAGGAGGAAAGCAAAGACTAAATCTACCTATCTACAAAGTCTGCCAAACAAAGTGACAAGCAACCACGCTAAATATGCCCAGTTGTTTAATAGTGGCACTTTTATCATAACAGTAACCCACAGCTGTCTAATCTGACTCAAGAATCTCTTGGTAATGGGAAATTCATGCATAGTTCTAAACATCTAGTCAACTACCCATGGCTAGAAAGGTCATAGATTCTACAGAAAACTTAACACTACCATTTTCCTAAACCAATATAATTTCTAACTTTTTCTAAAAATTCTTATACCCACGTATCACATCCACGTATCTCTCATGCCTCACCAAAGAATCTTCTTTTAGTAAACAACTGATACTATTACAGAGGTTCACAACTGGTCAAAATACAGAGTACTAGTTAGCATGATGTACTCAATTCTAGTTGATAAATCCACAATGAAACACCTATACCTGAGACTCAGAGAACATTCTAGAGTTTTGGGGAATAGAAGAAAAATTGTAACAACCCAAAAATCCAGGAGGCTTCTTTGAAATCCTGTATTCTAGACATGACAAAGAAATTGCACATATGAATCCTCAACAATAAAATGGTTGATTAAGCAAAGTTGGCATAATGAAAGCACCAGTTGACATGCTAATGTGGATGGGGAATGTTTTTCATAGGTCTAACCCTAGATGAAGTGCTATAGGCAAGCAATGGCTACTGGGTGAAGTAGAGTCAGTTTCTTCCAGTGACAATCCCCACATTATCCAATCCCAGGAAGTCAGCCAAAAGCACTTGTACATGTAAGCAGCATCAAATGGACTCTGTAGGCTATAGACAGATAAATAATAGATGTGTATAATAAAGAAGAAGGGGCTGTGAATTTGATAAGAAGAAGGACTAGGAACACTGGAGAAACAGGAAGGGGGAGAGACTGTGATGAAATGATGTACAAACAGTACTCATGGATGAAATAAAAATTAAAATTAGGGGCTGGAGAGATGGCTCAGTGGTTAAGAACACTGACTGCTCTTCCAAAGGTCCTGAGTTCAAATCATCCATAGTGAGATCTGACGCCCTCTTCTGGAGTGTCTGAAGACAGCTACAGTGTACTCACTGTATATAATAAATAAATAAATCTTTAAAGAAAATTAAAATTAAGTCCTCAAAATAGAATCATAGTCATGGCTTTCTTGAGAAATGTTGGGTGGAGATTAAAACAATTGTCGTACTGTTTTGTGAGAGTTTTTATTTTTATTATTTGTTTTTTGCCCTATCAATTTTCTTTTTTCCCATTAGATAGTTTATTTACATTTTAAATGTTATCCCTCTTTCCAACTCCCCCTCACAGAAAGCCCCTATCCCATCCCACTCCCCATGTTTCTGTGAGGGAGTTCCGTCACCCACCCACTCACTCCCACCTCCCTGTCCTTGAATTCCTCTACACTGGGGAATCCAGCCTTCACAGGACCAAGGGCCTCTCCTCCCATTGATGCCCAACAAGGCCATCCTCTGCTACATATGCAGCTAGAGCCATGGTTCCCTCCATGTGTACTCCTTGGTTGGTAGTTTAGTCCCTGGGAGCTCTGGGGGGATATGGTTGGTTGATATTGTTGTTCTTCCTATGAGGTTGCAATTTCCTTCAGCTGGTATTGGGTGAGTGAAAAGGACTGAAGCCCTGAGGGCCAGCAAGCAAAAAGAATGAAAACAGGCAACCTCAGGAAATATGAGATTGAGGGGACCCTCCACAGTGCACCAGAGACCTGGGAGGTGAGAGACTCTCAGGACTCAAAGGAGGGGACCTTAGATGAAATGTCTGAAAGTAAAGAGAGGGAATGTATAGAGCCCACCTCTAGCAGGAAGACAGGGCATCAAATGAGGGATGGGGTTGCTATCCCACAGTCACATCTCTGATCCATAATTGTTTCAGTCTGAAAGAGTTACAGGGATGAAAATTGAGAGAAGCTTGAGGAAAAGAAGGTCTATCAACAGGCCCAAATTGGAATCCAGCTCAGAAGGAGGACTCCAGGTCTGACACTATTACTGAGGCTATGGAGTGCTCACAAAAAGGGACCTGTCATGACTGCCCTCTGAAAGACACAACAAGCAGCAGAGTCAGATGCAAATATTTGCACCCAAACAGTGGACAGAAGCAGCTGACCCCTGTTGAATTAGGGAAAGGCTGAAAGAAGCTGAGGAGGAGGGCGAGCCTGTGGGTGGGCCAGCAGTCTCAATTAATCTGGACCCCCGAGATCTCTCAAACACACGACCACAAAACAGACAGCATACACCAGCTGATATGAGGTTCCCAACACATATACAGCAGAGGACTTCCAGGTCTGTGTTCATTCAGAAATAATGTACCTAACTCTCAAGAAACTGGAGACTCCAGGGAGTTTAGAAGTCAGGTGGGGTGGAAGTATGGGGTCATCCATGTGAAGACAGGGAGTTTCTGGAGAAGGTGTGGGATGTGGAGCAGTCAGAGGTTGGGTGGAGGGCAGAATGTGGGGTGTAAAAAATAAATTAATTTAATAAAAAAAAGAATAACTGAAAAAATGGGGTACAGAGCTAAACAAAGAATTTTCAATTGAGGAATATCGAATGGCTGGGACAGTTTTTAATTGTATGTGTTTTCACCCTTTTTGAACTTGCCTTTCAAAGATTTGTTTCACAGCACTACTGCTTTATACTATTTTAAATTATGTATAGACATTTTCTCACTGGTCACCAAGATTAAATGTCGTGGACAGTGTTCTTAAAGAAAGAACCCATGGGACTGCAGCAAGACCAAAACAAATTTTCTGAATTGAAATTTTTAATCTTTCTCCCAAGTATATTAACCTGAAAAGTCGACAGGAAAGCCAAATCGTTACTTTTCACAAGCATACCTCATGAATCCGATGAAATGTGAGAATTCCCTTTAGGGTCAGCTGCATACGATGGACATACACTAATGAGAAGTGTTAAATCTAGTGTGTTTTTTCTTTTATATTTGTTTTATTTGATTCTTTTTTTCAGTCAGTTTTTAAATCTCTGCTTATAATTTCCCTGTGTATGTGTAATTGATTTTTTCCTGTTGTGAATTTTTTTCCGTTATTTATTTTAAAACTTAGCACATGAAATATATTCAAAACAGTTCTGTAATGGGATATCTCTGGTTATCTTCTAGGACTTAAATAGTTCTTTTAAACTGAACATGCTAGATTTGAATCTCAGCTATACTCCTATTCATGTAGCTTCAGAATTCGGCTTCATTGTTTTGTTGTCTTAGTTTCATTTTTTTATTAATATCTTGTGAGATTAAGAAATATAATTTATATAAATTACTAAGTGAAATCCTAGCACATAGCAATGTATATGACAGTCTTTTTCTGTCAGTCATCTTCACAAAATATGGTAATGTGTGAAAGTCTCTTTAGTTTTTAATTTTAGGTGACACTGGTAATTTCAATGTTAACATAAAATGCTATCTGTAATAATGTTATTTGAGCCTTTCATGTAAATCATCTGATGATTCTGACTTGATGTAAATGTATTATTACACAGCAAGCACTTGGTAGGGATTCAGCACATACATAAAATGGCAAAGAATTAAATTTCAGGATTCACTATTCTTCTTACATTTTCCCTTTCTTTTTAGCACTCTGTCTCTCAGCTGGAGCCCTGTGTGTACATGTCCTCATTTTTTAAACTGTTGCCTCCATTTTACTCCCTTTGACTCATTCTGTAGTTTCCTTTCTTGTCCTGTACCTCAGTAATTACAGCATTTTTAGTTCAGCTAAAATGGGGACATGTATCATTATGCTGGAAGTGCAGAGTAGTGTAGAAGAATGGAAGACCCTGGGTTATTTTGTCTAGAGAAAAGTTCTTCTGGTTGTACTATGGGTTTCTAGAGCAAAAGAAATGGCACCAGAGATAGGATTAAACCCCACCCACAGTTAACTCAGTTAACTCTCTAAGGTTTGGCAACAATATTAAAAGGTTGTTAATTAGATTTTGTAGTATGATAACGCAAGGAAATAAATTCCCAAAACAGTGACTGCTGGAGAGAATGAAAAAAGTTCATTGATGGACTTGACGGGTTATTAGAGCAGATTTGAAAATCAACATACTATTAAAGTTACACATTTTAATATAAGTGTATTGCTTTTAAATATATGCATATGCTTTTCACCTCATGGTTTTCAGCTTGCTGCCTGTCTCATCTGGTTAGGTCTATAGATATCATAGTTTTATGCTCATTTTAGTATATGCTTTCTGTATCCAGTTTTGCTTTCCTCTTTTGATTTAATATATTTTCATTTTTATCTACTTTCTTCTCTCCTGACCACTGTTTTCATGAAAGGTTAGCACTTCAGATAGTAGATCTACCTCTTTATGTTTTTTCTAATTTTGCGCTGGATTACAAACTATCAGCATCAGAAAGAGATATGGAGGGCATTGAGTGGAGGGTTTATTTTCCAGGTGAAAGACAAGAAACCTGGAAATACAATGTGACCTTTTCAGTGTACTTTAATAAGCTGGTGGCATAAGCAGAGGCAAAGTGAGAATCTTGTGCACTGATTTCTACCTCAGCAGAGATCTGTCTAAAGGCTAGCTTTCTTTGAGGTATAAATGCAATGGATATCCACTCTATATGAATGAGTTTTTACTGAGATGATAGATACAATCTGAAATTTTGCTATTTGCTAAATGCTTATTGAATACTAAGTACCTTGTGTAGACGAGTTCATAGAACCCTAGCAGTAATCCGGTGTGGCCAGGAATGTTATATATCCACCTTATAGATGGGGGAGATCAAGCAAAGGATAAGTAACTTGCCGAACATCAAAAGCATAGACTCGCAACCAAGAATGAACACCAAGAGGTGACAAGAGAAAACCCTCTTAAGGAAAAAGCTGAGATTTGTACACAGCTAATTTCAGTGTCTAATCTGAGGTTTGATTGAATTCACACTATTGGTTGAACCTCAATGGGAATTTTGACCTTGGTGATGCCCATTGGTCTCCTGCCCTTTCTTTTTTCTCATTTATTTTTGGTCATCTGACTGATAGTGTCATCATGGTGTCTCTCAGCTCGATGCTACACGTAGCTTCTTGTGTTGCGTATGAAGTTCATAGCTAGTGCAGGCTTTGCAGTCTCTAGAGATGTTGAGCATTTGCCTTATATCAGTTGTTCATTTGTATATTTACTTTGGAAAACTGTCTGTCCACATCTTGTTTCCATTCATTAATCAGTGCTTTTGCTTTGTATTCCCACTGCTGATGTTTGAACAGTGTGTATATTTTGGACACTAATGCCTCAATGAATGCACAGCTTTCAAGGTCCCTGATAGTTTGTAGGTTGTCTACGCACTAACATTTTTCTGGCCACAATGTAAGAGTCATAAGGGATTCTCATTACTTTTTGCCATCTTTACTATTGGAGGCTAATACAAATATTAATTTCTCAGACCTATATTGTATACCATTTCTTTTCTTTCAGTAATTTTATAGTTTCTGCTCCTAGATTTGAATCTTTATTCATTTTCAATTTTCATTAGCATATGATCATTAGAAGAGAGTCCAATTTTGTTCTTCTTCATATGAATAGCTAGTTCTTCTGTCATCAGTTATTCAAGATTTTTCCATAAATGGATACTCAGTGGGAATTTTGACCTTGGCGAAGCCCATTTGCAAGGTAGAAAATCGGCACACAGAAACTTGTAGTGTCTTTAATACATTAATAAATGATCTGAAAAAGAAGTCAAAGTAACCTTGCTATTCACAAGAGTGATACAGTGATTACCTAAGGTTATATTTAAGCAAAGGCATGGAATACCTACCACAAAATTACAAAGCTTAGATTAAAAAAAATAGACAAAACAAAACAAATCAGAAAATAACCAACCAAACAACCAACCAACCAACCAAACAAACAAAAAACAAGCACAAATGACCAGATATCCCATGTTTGTTGGTTGCAAGTGAATCAATTATTGTTGATTAAATGGCTTTACACACAGAGGCATTCAAAATAGTTCATTCAACACATTCATTACAAAAATATTGGTTTCACTCTTTAAGGAAAGTAATAGTAAAACTCATAAGGAAATACACGCATGCCCGCGTGCGCACACACACACACACACACACACACACACACACACAGCCAGGATGAGCATCAAAAAACATCAGATAACTTGATTTTAAAATGTGCTGCAAAACTATAGCAAATAAAACTCACAATATCAGCAAAAAAAATATTTATGTATATATACATATACATATATATATATATACATATATATATATATATATATATACACATCCATAGAAAAGAATAGAAAACCCAGAAATGCATACACACCAAAATTGTCAATTGATTTATAATAATAAAGTATAAATAAATAATAAATAATAAATAAATTGATTTATAAAAATAAAGTATCACTGCCAAGGATTTAAAAAAAACACCTCTACTTTGCAACAACACCTAATTCATATTTCTGCCACAGTTATATGTAATGTTTTTCAAAAATAAATATTTAGTGTAATTTCATGCTTGAGTCTACAGTAAGAGGGGAGCAAAAGGAACATAGATAATCACCAAAGTACTAAGAATGAAATAGATTGTTGTTGTAATAAGAAAACATTTCTCTACTCATCTGGCAGAATTTTAAGATTCCCTTCAAATTAAGTGCTACTATTATAAATTCCCTTATTTTTCTACCATCTGCCTATAGACATACACATTTAATATTACATCATATTAAAACCATTCTAGGATATTAAATCATAGAAATATTTTAACCTTTGTACTTCTCTTATGGTTCATTAACTTCACCATGCGGAGTGAAAGACATGAATTAGAACATACAATGCTTGACTTTAATTCTATCACACACAACCACAGGAAATACAGGCCTAACCATTCTTCTTGAAGTATAAAAAAATTATTATTGACCATCTATTGTATCATAGACAATTTGTACATTTATTTCATAAAGTAATAGTCACTCTTTACTATAATAAACCCCATGAGTGGACAGCAATAGTGCCATTTCGGAGAAGGTTGAGTTACATGCACACACAGACTTGTCTATGACCTCACAGCAGGTGAGTGAGAGAGATGGAATCATGGAGGGCAGTCCAATACCAAGATCCTCTCTTTTTCTATTTCTTTATGGTATTTTCTTCATGTGATTAAAGCAAAAATAGTTTTTAATTAAGCATTTTAGTGGATTTGGAATAATCCCACAATTTCCCTGTGATAATGTTTAGAAGATTAGAGGTCCTTCTTTAAGGAAGAAATCATTATTTCCACCATGGAACACATAAACCTGAGGAAGACTGTGCTATGGTTGTTGAGTTGTTGAGTAGCTGGATGTTGCTGCAATGTTATATTTATTTGTTACCTAGAGACTTGCAACTTTAATCTAATGTAGACAATGGAAATAGATCAATGATCCTGTGTTTGATCAATACAGATTTTGAAAGTCATGTTTTGAGGGCTTTCATGCTAGTTCAGCTAGCAAAGACAGTCGCCCCAAGACTGAAGACATGGACTTGGAGCCATCTGGTAGGAAAAAAACAACCAACATTCAGAAGTTATGCTTAATCTCCTCAAGTACATGGTAGTTTGCTTTGCCCCAGGAAAATTAGCAAGTGTAATTTAGAAGATAGACTGTAAGTATAAAGTATTGTTAGAAATGGCTCATTGTGGAACTTAAAAATCTAGGGAATGGGGCCCAGATGTGCTGTTTTTCTAACTAATGCCAATATTAGAATAATAAGAGTTGTTAAATTAAGAAATAACAGGACACAACGGTTATATATTAATGTATATTGCATAGCAAAAATAGTAATATTGCTTATAATATTGAAACTTTAATATGATTTCTGAGACTAATAGTTTATTTCTTAAAATGTTCTAGTGAAGCCAACAGTGGACAAGCAATCCTGTCATTTCATGGAGACATTGACCTAGGTCATGTTGTCATTTCTGTATTTAAAAAAAATCTTTAAGTCTATAAGGATCAGTTGCAAATCCATCATCATTAGTCTTAGAAGAGACTTAATGTGTTTGCTTTCCTGGTGTGTGTCAGAAATACCATCTGTCCAGGAAATAGTCAGTAATGTTTTCATAATTGATCACACTGATTATGTGAAATATAAATTCAACTTAAGTTTCAACTTTGTTATTATGTCTTAGCATGTCTTATAAGAATTAATTGTGTTAATCATTTTGAAATGCCTCAAAACTATCATTTAAGTTAGCATAGATTTTTCTAAATGTGATTAGCTCCCACAGGTGTTGTGATATTTTTGTTGAGTTTGTATTATTGTGATATTATAAGACCATGGGTATCTCAGACTTTATCTAAGTGACTAGATCTTTAATCAGATTCTCCATTTCTTGTTCAGTTTATTTTGAAATATAAAGAATAAAAATGATCTGTTACAAAAGGGTTGAAATTGTCATGAACCTTTCTCTGTTCATAAGAAGGATAAGAAAGAGACAATAGAGATATACTGGAGAATTTTTTGTAGCTTTTTTTGAGTTTGTTCTTTTTCAATTTAATGTACATATAGAGAACACTCTAATTACTATATGTCCACTCTCTTTATCTCTATCAACTGCCCACCTCTACTGCTACCTTCTCCTTTCAGAAGAAAACTCAAGTATAGAGAATTAAACTCTAATCCTATTTTTTTGTTGGGTTAAGCTAGGAGAAATGTATTTGCAGGGCTTATTTGAGAGCATAATGTGGATCTTTGATAAGTTTAAGGTGAGGTGGACTCATGCTTGAAGCAAAACCAGGAGAGATGTAATATCTAATGTCAGAAAACATTAGGTTCCCCCCCCCCAACTTGAAGGACTCAACATCCATTTCACACATGTCAAATGTGCTATAATGCTGTTGGCCAAAGATGGGGTAGTGGTGGTAGTTGAGGCTAAATTGTTTTGGTACTATTGGAACGAACAGCTCTCCAAGAGAGCATAGGAGAAGAAGTAGGTACAGGAAGCTGAATAACTCTTCAGAGTTTACCTGGTCTGTTTAGAATCTGGAACCAGTTGGTCACATCCTGTGTGGATCAGTCAATTACTACTCAACAGAGGACAAAAATAATCCCAAATGTTATTCTTACACTAATTGAGGAGTTAAGTACTTTTTCCTAAAGGGAAAACACAATAGTACATCCTAACTACATTCTAGTTATGAAAGAAAAAATTTTTGAATTTGAGACAGAAATCATAAAGAAAAACACCAAATAGTTGAAACATCCACTTTCTAGTCTAATGAATTCTGTCAGAAATTCACGTATTTTATGATTTTTATAAATGTAAATTAAGTAATTGAACGAAGTCAAGGCATTAATATTGCAATAACCTTGTAAAGCCAAAAAGAAGTCATATTTTTCTCCTATTAGATGCATCTCCCTAAAGTACCACTGTACTGGTTGAATTTTTTTTCCTAATTAGAATCTATGTTGCAATGTGCTGTTGCTTGTATAATACTGGAAGGAAGGGCTTGTTATTTTTAACTGTGTTCTTTCACAAATGTGCTAGATAAACATAGAAAAAATCTGTTAATCTCTATGTCTTCAATGTACTATTTTGAAGTTCTTACCCAGAGAAACCCAGGCATGTGTAATATTTTAAAAAATCCCAAATAACCATAGTACCAAAGTATGTTAGTCATAAAAATATATTCAGTTTCAACACGATCTTTGAAATCTATATTGCAAAACTCAAAACATCAGAGTATAGAATTGGAAATAGTTAGTCCACCATCTTTAATTAAGAAAATGTAACTGTGAAATAATATGAGAGCTAGAAGAACAGTCTGGGTATGTGTGTACAAACAGTTGTTCTCTGGACCTGACTAGCCCCTTGCAGCCCTGAATTCACTACAGCTGTGGTTACTCCATGAACCCAGCGTGAAGTTACAACCATTGTGTAAGAGGAGAAGGGCTTTGGAGGCTCTGGTTGCAGGTCTCTTCAGAGGTATAATGGCTTGTAAATTGTTTATTTTTCACATTATGCTCATGTAAGCAACTCTCATTAAACTCAGTTAAACAGTTATATATACAGACACACACACACACACACACACACACACACACATACACACATGCACAAACACATGCATACAAACACATACACATATACACAGACAAGTAGAATAGGGATTTATTGAGGAAAAAAGATATCTTAGGGGGTAAAGGAAAAGGGAGATAAAATGGTAATTGGTGAAACCAATTAAAATTTATTGTAGATATGTAGAAAATAAAAAAAGAAAGAACAGGTAAATATGAAATTATACTAACATTTATTTCTTGACTGGATATTCAGGTTTCTGTCACTAGAACAAAATACCTGAGATGATTTGTATATAAGAAAATAGGTTGAATTTGGCTCATAGCTTTATTGCTCTAGCCCAAGTACAGGTGGAAATATTATTATGGGCCTTTGACCTACTGTGGAATTCCTTGTCATGTTATTGATGATATCATGTCCAAGAATCAAAACAGAGTTGGATTGTAGGACCACTCAACAGGACCAAACTTTTAAAAGTTCCATCACCTCCTAAGAAACACAAGGATCAAGGGATTAACATATGGGCCTTTGAGGAACACCTTAGAAATCCAACCAATAGAGACAATGTCCAAATTTTAATACTGAGATAGCTGTTGGTAGTAATAAATTAATTTATATTGATTACCAGATGTAATTATTAGTTTAGTTAGAGTATAGTGCCAGAGCAGACATAAATCTTTCTTTCTTTCTAAAGTCTCTTTAATCATTTTTTTCATTTCAAAACTATAAGCAAATATATGGAGGAGAAGTTGATAAGGATAAGTTCATATCAATTGTATCCTGGAATATCCTGCTATCTCTATCACTGGTCTAATAAATTAGTCACTATTTAAAAGCAAAAGAAGTAATGTTAAGCAATGGCAAGTTCTACAGCACTATGGGAGAACAAGTTGAGAATGTTCATTAGGCATGTACAATGCCTGGAAATACAAAGCCTGGAGACCAGCAGCACTTCACAGTTGACTTGACACCCTTTCTCCTTTAATTCTCTATGAGTTGAGGCATCCCAATTGTGCAGTGAAAATGACTACAACACATAACAATTTTTTTCTGCACTAGAATTATTAGTAATTATACCTGACCCTTTAAGTATAAGGCAGAGTTCTCAAAAACAATCATACAGATTTCAAATTTGTTATTTAATTGTCTCCCACTGTGGTACATTCTCATAACATAGCTAACTCTTCCTCACATTATCTAAATCCTTAATGCTAAAGCCATATTTACTGAATGATTTGCAGTAGTGACACCTGTATTCATCTTGAAAATGTTGCAGTAGATGACATGATAGATTACTGTGGTGTGTGTGTGTGTGTGTGTGTGTGTATGAGTGTGTATGTCTGTGTTCACATGCATGTGGAGAGTGAAGAAAAGCCTCATGTGCACTCCTCAAGGAAGGTCCACCTTGTTTTGTGAGATAGTCTCCCATTGGTCTCATATTCATTAATTAGGCTACAAAGGGAGGCAGTGTGCTGCAGGGATCCAACTGTATAAAACAATATATTCAGTTTTAGTTTTTGCCTTTTAATCTGAGTGATGGATACTGAACTCAGATCGTCATGCTTGTGTAGGAAATACACTACTCTGAATGAGCTATCAGTCATCCTTTTAAAAAAGAATAGTAATAAAGCTAATATAATGTTATTTGTGTATTCTTGCTTTTGTTGATTGTGCTTTAGAGTTTTACCCCAAAGTTATTGTGTCCACATATGCCTGGAAGTGCATCCCCTTTGTTTTACTTTAAATGGTTCAATATTTATAGTCTTATAATTAGATGGTTTTGGTTGATTTTTATATACAACAAACAGAGGCATGATTTGTTTTATTGCATGAAAGGAAAATATTAGAAGATAATGTTCAGGATATGTAGAAAAGAACACTTGTGTACTTTTGAAACAGCTATAAATTAATATAAAATATATGGGAAATAATATGGACCTCCACAAAGGAGTAAAAATAGAATGTTTGCATTATCCAACTAACTCACTTCTGGATATACATCCAAAGCAGTGAAATTAACATGTCAGATAGATACCTGCTATCCCACATTTATCTCAGAACCATTAACAAAAGTCAATATATGTTATTAACCATGGTATCAATAGCTGAATGAATGAGTAATGAAAATGTGGTTTAAATACCTAATGAAATATTGTTCAGCCACATAAAAGGCTCTGTGTTCTTTTCAATGACATGTATGAAACTGTCTTACCCTAAATTATACTCCTGTGGAAGGGGAAAAGTTTGTTCTATAAAATAAGAGAATAAGCCGGGCGGTGGTGGCGCACGCCTTTAATCCTAGCACTTGGGAGGCAGAGGCAGGCGGATT
>NW_022196898.1:22586927-22626124 GCF_008632895.1 Mastomys coucha
AAAAAAAAAAAAAAAAAAAAAAAAAAAAATAAAATAAGAGAATAGAATAATGGTCACTGTAGGTTAATAAGGAAACTGAGAGAAAACAGAGATTGGATAAGGTTTTCCAAATAAAGTTAGATGAGGCTAAATTCTCACATCTTGTAATGAGTTGACTATAACTTTTATGCATTTTATAAATTACTAGAGGAGAAGAACTCATAGGAAACAGGCACAAAGTAATGGTGACTCTAAAATAATGGGCTTGACATGAAGGCTAAGGCAAGAGAACACTGATTGGAGGACAGCATGAGACTCATAGTAAGATCTATCTCAAATTCCAAAATAAACTGATTTGAGTTGGAAATGCTTGTGATCCCAAATTAATGATGACCTGTTGTCTGTCTGTATTATCTTGCTACACTCTATTCAATAAATAAGTAAAGATGTCTACCAATTAAATCTAGAAAAGTCAAATGTAGTACCTGAGATTCCCCTTTGAACCTAGAGTTAGAACTTTTATGTAATGAAAGACAAAGGTGATTCTAATATGTACCATAGTGTAAGAAGAAGCCCCAGAGTGAACTAAGAGGATTCCCTTAGTTCCAGGAAAAGGAATTATCTGAGAAGAGCAGTCTGTTATTATCTTGCATATTTTCTTGTTAGTTCTGTTGTTTAGTTTTACCATTCTTCTCCTGCTTCTCTTTCCTCCCCCGTTTTCTCCCTTCTCCTTTCCTCCCTTCTCCTCTCTGTCACTTCTGAATATCTTTTCATTCTTTGAGTATTACTGGATCAGGCAGAACTTTAAATACAAATTAGGTTATATTCACCAATTTTTCATCTATTTTGTGAAACTGTTTCTGTTCGTGATACCTCTTTTATTCCTCTTCCCAAGCAACAGTGAAGTTTTCAGTTGTAATCTGAGTCAAGCCTGGTGACACTTGCCTATAATCCTAGTATTCAGAAAGATGTGGCAGGAGGATTAGTAGTTCAAAGATAGCCAGGCTTATCCAGGAAACCCTGTATCTGATTAATTGCTTAAATCCTCCTCCCCACATATCATCCATATCACATTTCCCATTGTTTATAAGATCCAGCTACACTGGTTTCCTTTCTGTCGGCTGAACACATCAATGAGTTTTATACCTGAGGAATTTGCCTTTTTTCTTTGTGTACTTCGAACATTCTGCATGTTTGTCAGTGGTTTATCCTTGTCTATATATCACTGCTCTATTTCCTCTAATGTCCACTGAAATTTCACCCTATGAGGACGTCTTCAATGTGAATGCAAAACATGTTAAATAGTCACTTTAACAACTTTATATCTAACATCAGGCAAAAGTATGTGATGAGATTTACAATCACTACTAATGGGGAATGAACTTTGCATGTATTTTTATATTTGTTTCATAGAGCACTCTTTGGACCCTGGAAAAACACTGTATGTTAAATTGATAAAAAACAAATTCATCATTTCAGATAATTGACAAATAGCATGTGGGGCACATAAAATAAATTCAATCATTTTCCTAAATGCTGGTGATAAGGTTTATAAAAGAACCAAGAAAACATAAAGCAGTCTCAGCTTTTAGGATGTTCATGACTAAAAGAGATAGACAGGCATAATGATAGGTTATTGTGAGTGGGATTTTAATAGAAGAGGTCATTTTAGACTGAGAAATTAAATCAAAAGCTTTTATGAAAGGATTTGATTTATTAGCGCAAGGATGACTCCTTGTGGTTATATATTTTGACATTATTCTAATCATGTAAAGAATCCATTGGCTATAAGTTGAAATGAGAAAAGACAAATGGAAAATGCTACTAACCATATATTACCAGAAAGAATCTATAAGTAATTGTGCAGATCAACTTGAATATATACATGAATTGCCATACCATTCATTTGTTGAATAAGATGCTGCTGTTTATTGGGCAAGTATAATTGTTTAATGTTATAGGAGTCCCAAATATCATGTGATTGGTCTATACTTTCTGAGTGGGAATAAATAAAAATAAAACCCCAACGTGCAAAATCATAAAATATTAATTTTGAAGAGCATGTTTAGTTCTAGGGTTATGAGTAAATGACAGCATTCTTACACAGAGCATACATGACCCTAGTTTCTACCATCAAACTATGAAGAAGCTACCTCTGTAAAGGAGATTTTTTCACCCCCAAAATAAGAATAACTTTTTTTAAATCATCAAAATATGGAAATATTATCTTAGATAAAAGACATTATTTAGATAATTTTATACATGTATTCAATGAAATAAAATAATATCCACCTTCAATTTCTCACCAGCTTCCTCTGCATCTCTTCTGACATATCCCTTCATGCTTTCTCCTCTTCTTCCTCTTTCTCCTCTTCTTTCTCCTCCTTTTCTTCTTCTTTCATGCTGTGTTTCTTCTGCTTTTCCTTCTCCTTCTGATCTTTCTCTTCTATTCTCTTCTATTATTCTCTTCTCAAAAAACATTTTATACAATGTTTTCTGATCAAGAGTTGGCTTTCCAAAACTACTCTACGATCTTCCCAACCTCCCCTCCCATCTGAATCCGCACACTTCCTGCCTGGTTTTGGATTATAAACAAACATCTAAAGAATAATAATAGCCAGGCAGTGGTGGTGCACTCCTTTAGTCCTAGTACTTGGGAGGCAGAGGCAGGTGGATTTCTGAGTTCGAGGCCAGCCTGATCTACAGAGTGAGTTCCAGGACAGCCAGAGCTACACAGAGAAACCCTGTCTCAAAAAAACCAAAAAAAAAAACAAAAAACAAAAAAATAATAATAATAAAATAAAATAAATAATAATAATAAAATAAGACAAGAAAACAAACAAACTAGAATAGGACAAAAGAAACAAACTGAAAAACAAGAGCCAAAAAAATTCAAAGTACACACAGAGACACACATGTTCACAGACACAGGATTCTCAAAAAAAACTACGAAAATGGAAGCCATAATATATAAGCAAAATAGTTGATGGATAAAAAAGTACTAAGCCATGAAAAAATTATTATAAGATAAAGAACCTCAAAAATACTATTAATTTTTTTTATGTTGGCTATCTACTGCTGGATATGGGCCTGTCTTTGAGAATGGTGTGTATTGCCAGTAAGGCTAACGGAGAAAACTAACTTTTCATTTCTGAGTGGTTATCAATTGGAAATTACTTCAGGGTAGACATGTGTTCCTGTGTCCTCTTCATCTCTCAGCACTAGAAACCCATCTAGTTCAGACCCATGCACATCCTGTGCTTGCTCTGTAGTCTCCGTTAGGTCCTATGTATGTGTATCTGTTCTTCTATGCTTAGAAAGCCTTGTTTCCTTCCTGTTCTTTATTATCTCTGACTCTTAAAATATTTCCCCTCTCTTCTTCTACAGTGTTCCCTGCACCCTAAGGGAAAGGATTTGATTATGTCATCCCATTCAGGTCCTAGTGTTCAAGGTCCCCTCACTATTTACACATTGGCCGTTTGTAGGTCTCTGTATTTGTTTGGATATATACAGGGGGAAGCTTCTCTGTTATTAATTGAGCAAGACATTAACCTACAAATATAGCAGAATGTCATTAAGAGTCATTTGATTGCAACATACCTTTAGCAAAACAGTAGTTTTTGGTTTTCTCCTAAATCCCAGACATATCTGGTCTCAGGTACTTGGCTACTCAAGCAATATCAGGCATGAATTTTATGTCATGAAGTGGACCTTAAATCCAATCAGATATTTATGGGTTACTTCCTGCAACTCTGTCCCATTACTGCACTAGCACATCATACAGACATATCCTTGTTGTAGGTTTTGTAATTGGGCTGATGCTTATCTTTGCCTTTTGATAGCATGCAGAGTACTTCCCAGTACCATGAGCACTATTTGGTAGGGGTGAAGGCTCCAGGTGAGCATCTGCTCAACTTCTCTGCGTTCAATGAGTTGTGTATGTGGTATCTTCAGCACTGAGGCCTTACACTTATAGCGAGGAGAGCAATCAATAACTCCCCTACACTACAAGTGGAAACAGACAGGGTCCATGTGTGTGAGTTCTTACATGGGATCCATTTTCTACAACAACTCACTTAGTTGTAATCCATTCCTGACACTAGAAGCTTCATTGTGTGACAAGATACATCCAGTTAAAGCTACATCTTGCCTGTTATTTGGTGACTTCATTGAGATCATCTTCATACGTGTGAGTATTTTAGGAAACGTTTATCAAGTTGTCAAAGAAACCTCAAATTTTCCTTAATTTTAGTTGTTCCTCCCAATATTTCTTCCTGCATCTGTCTCTTTCCTGCCACCTCACCTTGGTCCTCATACCACCTATGTACTAATTATGTATTCTATTTCCCCCTCCCAAGGGAGATCCATTATGCAACCCTAGACCCATACTCGATACATAAACTCTGTGGCTATATTTATTGGATCTAACTTTTCTTAGATGTAACAGCCAAAATATACATATAAGCAGATATATACTATATTTGTCACTCTTGGTCTGGGTTACATGACACAAGACCATGTTTTCTAGCTCCATCCACTTATTGGTGAATTTCACGATTTCATTCTTTTTTAGTGACTGAGCAACATTCTTTGTGTAAATTAACACATTCCCTTTATACAGTCATCCATTGATAGACATGCAGGCTGTTTCCAGTTTCTGGCTATTACAAATAAAGCAGCCATAAAGGTGGCTGAGCAAGTGTCTGGGAAGTGAAATGAACCATCTTCTGTATATATGCACAATAATTATATACCTGGATGTTGAAGTAGATTGATTTCCAGCTTTCTGAAGGACTACTATTTGTTGAAGATATTGTTCTTTGTTTTAGTGTAGATTACTGACTTATTTTTTTAAAAAAGTCAGGTGTTCATAGGCATGTGGACTTATATCTTGATCTTCAATTCTATTTCTTTTATCAACATGCCTTTTTTCATGCCAATACCATGCTTTTATTACTATTACTATAGCTCTGTACTATGTAAGTTGAGATTGGAGATGATGATACTTCTAGCAATTCTTCCATTATTCTGTATAATGTATTGCTTTAAATATCCTGGTTTTTGTTTGTGTGACAGTGTGTGTTTGTGTGTATGTGTTTCCATAGGAAATTTAAATTGGTCTTTGCATGATTTGTAAAGAATCATATTGGAACTTTGATTGGTATAGTGTTGAATCAATAGATTATTTTGGTAGGATTGTATTTATTAATATATGTATATATACATATTATTACATTTTTGGCATTGTTTTCTTTTTTATTGGATATTTTCTTTATTTAAATTTCAACTGTTATCCCCTTTCCTGGTTTCCCTGCCCCGGTAACCCTCTTATCTTTTCTCCTTTCCCCCTGCTTCTATGAGGGTGTTCCCCTACCCACTCACCCACTCCTGCATCCCTGCCCTGGCATTTTCCTATACTGGGGTATCAAGTCTTCACAGGACCAAGGACCTCTCCTTTCATTGATGCCCAACAAGGTCATCCTCTGCTACATATGCAGCTGGAGCCATAGGTCCCTCCACATGTACTCTTTGGTTCGTGGTTTATCCCTGGGAGCTCTGAGGTATCTGGTTGGTTTGTATTGTTGTTTTTCCTATGGGGTTGCAAACTCCTCCTCCAGCTCCTTCAATCCTTCCTCTAACTCCTCCATTGGGGACCCTGTGCTTAGTCCAATGGTTAGTGGTGAGCATCTGCCTCTGTATTTGTCAGATTCTGGCAGAGCCTCTCAGGAGACAGCTATATGAGACTCCTGTCTGCAAGCACTTCTTGGCATCACAATAGTATCTGGGTTTGGTGACTGTATATAGAATGGATCCCAAGGTGGGGCAGTCTCTGGATGGCCTGTTCTTCAGTTTCTACTCCACACTTTGTCTCCATATTTCCTCCCATGAATACTTTGTTCCATCTTCTAAGAAGGACTGAAGCATCCACACTTTTGACTT
This sequence comes from Mastomys coucha, assembly GCF_008632895.1. Classification (NCBI taxonomy): domain Eukaryota; kingdom Metazoa; phylum Chordata; class Mammalia; order Rodentia; family Muridae; genus Mastomys; species Mastomys coucha. Next base: position 22,592,847 of record NW_022196898.1, read on the forward strand.
CCTTCCACTTGAGCTTCATGTGGTCAGTGACTTGTATTTTGGGTATTCAGAGTTTTGGGGCTAATATCCACTTATCAGTGAGTGCATACCATGTGTGTTATTTTGTGATTGGCTTATCTCACTCAGGATGATATTTTCTAGTTCCATTCATTTGCTTAAGGATTTCATGAAGTCTTTGTTTTTAATAGCTGAGTAGTACTCCATTGTGTAGATGTACCACATTTTTCTGTATCCATTCCTCTGTTGAAGGACATCTGGGTTCTTTCCAGCTTCTGGGTATTATAACTAAGGCTGCTATTACCATAGTAGAGCATCTGTCCTTGTTATATGTTGGAGCATCTTTTGAGTATATGCCCAGGAGTGGAATAGCTGGGTCCTCGGGTAATACCATGTCCAATTTTCTGAGGAACTGCCAGACTGATTTCCAGAGTGGTTGTACCAGCTTGCAATCCCACCAGCAATGAAGGAGTGCTCCTCTTTCTCTACATCCTCCCCAGCATCTGCTGTCACCTGAGTTTTTGATCTTAGCCATTCTGACTGGTGTGAGGTAGAATCTCAGTGTTGTTTTGACTTGCATTTCCCTGATCACTAAGGATGTTGAACATTTCTTTAGGTGCTTCTCGGGTATTTGAGATTCCTCAGTTGCAAATTCTTTGTTTAGCTCTGTACCCCACTGTTAATAGGGTTATTTGGTTCTCCGGAGTCTAACTTCTTTAGTTCTTTGTATATATTGGATATTGGCCCTCTATCAGATGTAGGGTTGGTAAAGATCTTTTGCCAATCTGTGGTTGCCATTTCATCATATTGACAGTGTCCTTTGTCTTTCAGAAACTTTGCAGTTTTAGGAGATCCCATGTGTCTATTTTTGATCTTAGTACTTCTGGAAGAACATACAGTGCTCCTAACCCTTGAGCCATCTCTCCAGTCCCAGATATCTATTTTTATATTTATACACAAAGTCCATCAGCCTTAACTGGAGGCTCTCTTTGCAGTAGGTAGTTCAGAACCTTATAGCTGTCAACAAATCATAAAAATAAATAAGCTAATTTGAAGGTTCAGCCTTCAATAAGACATGTATACTAACCAATCACCAGAAAACACCAAAAAGAGGAGAAAAGAAGTATGCGTGAGATGGGATGAAAAGTTCAGAATTGCTATCGTATAAACTCAAATTGTAATCTTGAATCATAACTACTAGCCCCATCAGTAATAAGTCATAGAAAAGGGAGGAACAGAAATGACCCTACTGCTTACTATTGAATAATTGGCTGCTTCAGGAGAAACCATTATATTTAGTTATGTACTCATTACTTAGCACACCAGGCTTCAGTTGAAAATCCCACGCTTATGATTTCACAGATGTCCCTGGTTAAATTCAGTGTGTCAGAAAACAAATTGACATGAATATGAGAAAGGTTTTAATGAAAAAGGAAAGTAGACAGGAGTGATGGATGGAAGGAACTATGGGAGCTGAGAAGTGGTCAGTATATATTGTCCACCTTTAGAAAACAACAATTTTAAGTGAAAAAGAAATCAGATACTTTTGAGACTACATAAAAATGTTTCATCTTATTATGAGTTTTTAGATCTTGGAAACAGGGTCTGACTTATACAGTGCATAATTAGATATGACATGAATTTAGGAAGTTGTAAAATAAAATTTGTATCACAAAATATGATTTCTATGCATGGAAATTCTTCATACCATTTAAACTTCAATATTTTAAAATATATTAAGTTTTTGTCATAAATTTCCTATTTTCTTATGCATATGATATATGTATATATGTATACATATATATGTATATATGTATATATATATATATATATATATATATATATGGTGACATAATGCTAGTCCAGTACAGATTTAAGCTCTAAGTTTCTACAACATTATTAATTTGTATTATCAAACTATTATAAATATTGAGCAAAGCTTCAAAATATTTCTTGGAAACATTTTATTTTATCATAGTGAAAGAGGAGAGTGAGGGGGAGAGGAGGAGAAAAGCATTGTTCTTACCTTTCAAAACTTAAAAATTTAAAGACACACATGTGCCTAAGTGCAGAGGAGTATATTCTAATTTAGACTGCATGTGTAGAACCATCTACTAGAGGAAGTGATCAAAGACCAGTCAAAGAAAATGTATTCAGTGAAGTTGTAGACATTCCAAAACAAAACAAAAAGAGAATGCCTTGATTCTTATAAATGACATATTTTGGATTGTAACAAGAAAAAATATTTCAAAAATTGTTGTCACCCACGTCAGAGCATTTATAAAGACACTCTTTTTTTTTCCACAAAAGAAAAATGACTTGAAATTGTCACTCAGCTGAAATTTACAGAACAAAGAGAGAGTTGACAACAGGAGGGAATAACTGCCAGTATTTGTGCACATACACATCCATCACCCCATTTCCTTAGCTTTCCCTAAATTATAATTGGTAAGACATATTGACATTTAAATAACATATACTATGTTTAGATACATGATGTGGATTTTAAATTTATAACAATCTTTCTTCATGCATTATTTCTAGTTTTCTTTTATTTCACCTTCTAGCCATATTCCCTCAATTTCTTTTCTTCTTCTTTTTTTTTAAACATAGTTTTTGTACTGGAAGAAATTTGTTGTGATTGGTCTTTGCACTATGGAGAGCTGGTATTTAACAATGGGTATAGGAATTTTATAGGAAGCCATGTGTGTATCATATTGCATCAGAATTTACTTTTCCCCTCACTGGCTCACATAGTGTTAATAGCCTCCCTAGGAAATTGAAAGAATAATGATACTGGAGAAAAGGAATCTTTCCTTCACTGCACCCTAATTATTAATAAGGGAAAAGTAAATTGATTTACTTAATATGAAATCTTCCTAAGGAATTAGAACCTGATGGAATAGGAAAAGCAATTTGTATTCTGTGTAGTATATATATGAAAGCACATGAATATATGTACATATTCATATACATATATACACATATTTATATCTATCTATATCTAAATCTACATTTCTATCTATCTATCTATCTATCTATCTATCTATCTATCTATCTATCTATCTATCTATATTGTTTGAAGTGTCAATGTTTAAGGATAAACACGATAGAGCAATGAAGGTATAGTAAGTATGAGCTGTCCCTTCTCTGTGGTCCTGAGTTCAGAGTTAAGGATGTACTTTTCATCAATGGAGAGAGCAGTTTGACCAGGTCATGATCAGGAGGGCAAAACATTTTGCTCTTTGACCCACTTCAGGAGAGGAAGGCTGGGTAAAAACCCAATGACTTTTGTGTCTTTCTCTTTTCTCAAATTCCTTAAAATATTCAACTTCCTACGGTTCTGCTTTTTTGGTGTATTATACCCAGAGTCCAGCAGTGACAAAACACAATGATTTATTCACCAAGAAGCCAACAGCAAATTAAAAATGGTGAGGTATTCAAGAGGTATTGTCTGCAACTTTCTGGCTTGTTCTCACTCTTTACATGACATTCATCTGATTCAAAAGATACTTTTATTTTGTCTTTTCCTTCCGTTTCTATTTTAAAATATATTCTATGTAGGTACCTAAAATAATAATGTGAAATTACTTGCTCATGTAACCAAAATTAATATTTTTTATGACTGCATCAATAAGAATATATCAACATGGTTTAAGTCTCTGGGAGCCCAATGGTTGGCTGTGATCATCCACATCTGTATTTGTCAGGATTTGGCAGAGCTTCCCGGGAGACAACTATATCAGGCTCCTGTCAGTAAGCACTTCTTGGCACTCACAATAATGTCTGGTTTAACTCCCAGGGACAAACCACACCAAAGAGTACCCATGCCTCCTGCCACATATGTAGCAAAACATGGGCTTGTCAGACATCAATAGGAGCAGAAGGCCTTGGTCCTGTGAAGGCTCAGTGCCCTAGTGTAAGGGAATGCCAGGACTGGGAAGTAGGAGTGGGTGGGTGGGGGAACACTCTCATAGAAGCAGGAGAATGGGGGATGGAATAGGGAGTTTTTGTAGGGGAAATCAGGAAAGGGAATAACATTTGAAATGTAAATAAAGAAAATATCTAATAAAAATTTTCAAAAAAATGTATAGTGCCCATTAGAAATGTAATTTTGGTCTCTGCTCCACACTTTGTCTCTGTAACTCCTTCCATGGGCATCCAATATACAGTCACCAAACCCAGATACTATTGTGGATGCCAACAAGTGCTTGCTGATAGGAGCCTGATATAGCTGTCTCCTGAGAGGCTCTATCAGTGCCTAACAAATACCGAGGCAGATGCTCTCAAACAAACATTGGATTGAACACAGGGTCCCCAATGGAGGAACTAGAGAAAGGATCCAAGGAGCTGAAGGAGTTTGCAGCCTCATAGAAGGAACAACAATATGAACCAACCAGTATACCCAGAGCTCCCAGGGATTAAACTACCAACCAAAGAGAACACATGAAGGGACCCATGGCTCCAGCTGCATATGTAGCAAAGGATGGCCTTGTCAGTGATCAATGAGAGGAGAGGCCCTTGGTCCTGTGAAAGCTCTATGCCCCAATGTTGGGGAATTCCAGGGTCATGAAGCAGGTGTGGGTGGGTTGGTGAGCAGGGGGAGGGCAGAGGGAATAGGAGGTTTTCTGAGGGGAAACCAGGAAAGGAGATAACATTTGAAATGTTAAGTAAAGAAAATATCTAATAAAAAAAAGAAATGTAATTTTAAATTTTGCCAAAATATGTAATATATTTTATGACATTCTTCAAAAACAAATAATATGTTAACATTTCATTATTAATCTACTTGAATTATTGACATTGTTGTTTTATATTTTAGGAAGGTAATTTTTTTGTTAAAAAGCATAGACTGTCAGGAGCCTAGAATGGCTGTCTTCTGAGAGAGGCTCTACCAGCAGCTGACTGAGATAGATTCAAATACTCACAGCCAACCATTTGACTGAAGTTGGGGACCCCTATGGAAGAGTTAGGGGAAAAATGAAGGAGTTAAAGGGGATAAGGATGACATCCCCACAGGAAGACCAACAATATCAACTAACTTGGACCCCTGGGAGCTCCAAGGGACTAAACCACCCACCAAAGGGCATACATGAGGTGGTTCTAGGCCCCTGGCACATAAGTATCAGAGACTGTCTTGTCTGGCCTGAGTAGGAGAGGATGTGCCTAATCCTGTGGAGATTTGATGCCCCAGGGAAAGGGAGTTTGTGGGGGGCACACTCTTAAAGGTGAAGGGGAGGGTGGATGGGGTGAAGAACTTTGGGAGGAGGTAATGGGAGGGGACAATGTTTGGAATATAAATAAATAAAATAATTAATTAACATTAAAAAAATACTGACGGTCACCCTAATACCTCTCTTGTTAAATGAATAAGTGTGACATAGAATTCCAGACACCATCAACAAAGCCTAAGTTTGCCAGGTATCTATTTATATACTGGGGAGAGAAGTTGCATGTCCACTCTAGTGTGAAGGTCAGAGGACAATCTCAGGAGTTGGTTCTCTCCTGCCACCATGTGGGCTGTGGAAATAGAACTCAAATTCTCAGGCTTGGTGGCAAGTGCCTTGGTGATGTGAACCATCTCATTATCCTACAGCTATTTGTTTATGAAAAATGAAATTTAATATGTGTGCTTTAGACTCAAATGTGTACTAAGGTAATATGTTGAGGGCAATTAACATATATTCTAAGTAATATAAATATTTGCCTTTCTTCACTGTCTTCTCATCTCTTTCTCCCTTACATGTAGAGACAGCAATCTCAATAAACTAATCTGGTATCTCAGAGACAGACATGTTTATGTTTCTACTGATACAGAGGCAGTGGAAGGCGTTGGCTATTAGTTTCATATAATGTTTGATGCTGATTCTGGAAGTCATTCATAATCAATTACTTTCCTCTTTGACTTCATATTAGAATTATCTGGAGAATTTTTAAAACCTTTAAATAATATATTTATACGATTACTAAATGTTTATATGATTATTAAATGATATATTTATATCTCAGTGCACCTGAGCCTTGCATGGGTATAAAAAGAGTCCATATGTCAGTATTTCTTAAACTCTAGTTGATTCTCTTAAGGCAGCAAAGTAGCATTTCAAATCAATACTTTTGGCTAGAATGCTCTCTAAAAGCTTGAATTTATAAGAACTTAAAAATCATGAAATATAATCTGTGTATATTGCCAAGTGGTATTGCTGTGTGCTTACTGCATGCACTGTTTCAGTTCCCACCAACCAACCAACCAAACAAACAAACAAAAAAACCAGAAGGGCTGAATAAGTTTCACTTCTACAATTGTTTCATTAAGAAACAAACATTAACTGTAATTTTATACTGGATATTTGTTAAATTCAGATGCAAAGATAAAATACGTATATAAATTTATAAAATGTATACTTACATAACATATAAAGTATATAACAATATATTAAAACTTTATGTGTGGAGGTGTTTTGCATACATATATGTCGGGGCATCACGTTTGTACCTGGTGCCCAGGAAAGCCAAAGGAGGCTTCAGAGCCCCTGGGATTGGCATTATAGGTAGTTGTAGCCACCTGATGAATGCCAGAAAGCAATCCCAGATCCTCCAGAAAAGCAAACAGTTCTCTTCACCACTGAGCAATATCTCTATCCCTGAATAAAATATTTTTGGCTGCTGAAGTATGTAGGAAAATGATGCTACAGGTTACAAGTTTGTAAATGAAGTTTTAAAATTGCTTTGGTAGAAAAATGCCTTCTATAATAAGGCAGTAAATCCTATTTGGCATGGAATTTAGTCTCAGAGTAGGAGGTAAAGTTACTAGCAATGAGGATAACAACAACAACAACAACAATATTAATACAGCCATTATTTCCTGAGGGATTGTATACAATGACCAGATGTTTGAGGCCAACCCAAGGTGAGATTACAGATGGAGAGGCACAGCTGCCACAGGTATAAACAATGTATACTCTTTGATTGCCTGAATGGACTACCACTAAAAATGTATAAAACAATGTCATAATTCTTTTGTGTCCTTAGTAGTATTAATTTATCTCTAAAATCTTTAATATAATTGCTAGAATAAAGTTCTTAAACTGTAATGGACATTATAATAACCTCAAGGCCTTGATATGACATGGACTAACTCACCTTCATTTCTTTCTTTCTTTTCTTTTCTTTTTTTTTGAAAGATAAGTAATTGGGAAATGGGACCCCAAATTACATTGTCTTTCTTTCTTTACTTCTTTAAAATAGAATCTGTCTCTCTATGTATCATAGGCTAGATATTGGGCTCATTGTCTTCCTGCCTCAGCCTCTGAAGTGATAGGATTAGCAGTATGAACTACCAAGCTCAGTGAAATGTTTCAATTTTTAAGAAGTCTCAGATGATACTGGTGGTCCTGTTGCTTGAACCACACATGTTTGGTGAGCTGGGTTTCGATCATTGCGTTACTATGGTATTTCATCTTAGTGAGTCACCCCACCCGTAAATGAGAGAGTTTCAGATACATTTTAGTTCATTTTCTGATCATATAAGAGACTACCACAGGATGATTAATTAACAATCAACAGAGTTTTGTTTCTCAAAGTTAAAAAGTCTAGGAAGTCCAGTCTATACTCACCAGCTCTCATAGTCCTATGGTCCGGATATGATGGGAGGCACATTACCATAAAATAAATCCAGGTGTTCCTTCCCCCTATAAAGCCATTAACTGCACCATGCAGACACACTTTCATGAATACCTCTATCTACATCACCTTCCAAGGGCCCTTCTCCAAATATTATCAACACAGGATTTTGAATAATTACATCCCCAAAATATGAACTTTGTGGGGAACATATTCAGGTTATAAGAGATTGCATGATACTTATAATAAAGAGGTATGAGTAACTTAACCTAAACATGAGTTCCTCGAAGTGAAAATACACCCAGTTTCTAAATGTCAGCACCTAATAGCATAAGAAAAGTCCAGTAGGCAGTCTCACTCATTCTCGGTTGGCTTCAGTTTGTAAACCATTGTTCTTCCCTTTGGAATCTGGCCACGGCCTCCAGCATCTGCATGGTATCTTTCAGTGTTCTCCTGGCTCAGGTTTTGTCCCAGAAATGATTTCCGATATGTAAATGAAATGTAAGGATTTTTTTTTCCCTATTACAGTTTCATTGAAGTCCTAATAATGTCCCCAGAAGTCTTGGCTTCCATATAGCTGCTGGCTAACCAAGGTTTCACATTTCCTAACATCTGTAGCCTTCCTTTATCTATCCCAAATTTGGCTACTCACACAATTTCTTCTTCAGAACGTGCACTGACGGTTGCGCCAGTGGAGGGCGCTGTTGACCTGCGAATTATGAACTCCGGCGTTTGGTACTATGGGAACAGTCCCCACTTCAGGTGAAGAACTAGTTTGAAAGCAGTTTTGCCCTGTTGGTTTTCACTGAGCTAAGCTGCTTATTTTGCTTTGAATGGAAGTTTACTTTTTAAAACCATTGCCCCAGTGGCTTCTGCTCCTTACTGGGTGGCTGGTCAAAGACAGGAATAAATTAAAGAGTAAGACAAGAGAAAACTGAATGCTGTGAACAGTTCCTTAGGAAGCAAATGTTAACACCTAAAGGAGATACATTCTCTTTGTTAGGAAAAGTATACTTTAAATGAGTACTTTTGCATCCATGCATGTTTGTCATTCAAGTCACATTTAATTTGGAGTTCCACAGTTAATGATTATTTATTCTAATAGATTAAGTAGATTTAAAGTGATTAAATATAGTGCTGAATTATAGGACTAATGAATAATACCAATAATCCAGGAGGCCGTGTATGAGAAGAAAGCACAGTCAGGGAGGCATAGAAAAAGTCAAGACGACTATGCAGGATACATTTAAATTTTCAGAATGAAAATTTACAATTCTGCTATGTGTGTTTATTCCTTTCTATATTACCCCAAAATAATTGTAAAAGAAAAGCAAGAAACATACAATGCCATTGTAATACTTTTATGTAAACAAACAGAAAATAAGGTAAGCCCCGTGAATATTTTGGTTGGGATTTTTCTATTCATAGTTGACTTTTTTTTCCTCTTTGATTACTTTTAAAAGGAAAGTGTGAAACCTTTGTAGGGCAATGTTTGCTTTTCTCAGGTTCAGGTTCCCTCTACCCACTAAAATATTAAGAGCATGACATCTCATTTGCATGAGCCTCATGGAACAGATTACTTTGCTGTAATAAACAACTTTAGGCTTTGAAAGTATCTCAGGAAGTCAGAGATATCACTAAAGATTTTATATCAGGAAAACATGGAGTTCTTGCTTATTAACATCTCATCCCATGGAAGCACAGACTAGTATGATTTCCTTAACATCAAATCTATAACAAAGTAATTATATTTTTAAGCCTATTCGATCTCCATTATCTTTTGTCCTCATAAAGAACCTGATAAGAACAACCTTTTCTGTTGCGCTTAGCTTGGCTTTGCTTTTCCTTAGAGAAGGGATGTTTCTATACTCCAGAGTGCCTTCTGAACTGTAAACTCTTATGCCTTCAGTTTTCCAAGTGCTTGGACCAAAGGTCTGTGTCTCCATGCCTGCATTGGTCAATACTTTAAAATTATGTTAAGGTGATAAACAGATTGTCAATGGTCGAGAGTACTTGCTGCTCTTGTAGAAGACTGGAGCTTAGTTCCTAGCAACCCAGGTGGGGATCAGGAAGTTCACTATTACCTATAGCTCCAGCTTCAGGATATCAAATGACCTCCACAGTCCTTTGTGAACATACACATATTCACAAGACAGCTCACACACAAAGACAGCATATGTATGCATATATGTCACCCTACATATAAGTACACAATGACAACATGCACATAAACACATAAGCACCACACACCCAAACATACAAACATAGATGCACACAAACACATATACACATCTACACATATAACAACACATACACAAGAATACACACTCATACATACATACAAGGTCACACACTCACAAAAGACAAAATCCATACACATAGAGAGACAATACACACATACAAAAGTGTGTGAACAAAAATAGAATATACATTAAATATATTAACTTTATGTGTTTTGGATTAAAGCTCCCTAGTTTCTTTTATTTTCTATTTAATTTTCTGTTTTTATTAATCTAGCCACTTATTCCATTTACATTCTAATCATAGCCCTCCTTTTTTTCTAGTCCCCTCCCACCACACAGCCCCTCCTCCCCTCTCCCTTCCCTTTCTTCTCTGAGAAGGGGGAGGCCCTTCCCAGGTATCAACCTATCCCTGCCCATAAAGTCAATTGCAGGACTAGGCAGATACACTCCAACTGAGGCCAGACAGGGCTGTCCAGTTAGGGGAATGGGATCCACAAGCAGGCAACAGAGTCAGGGACTGCCCCCACTCCATTTGTTGGTGGACCCACATAAACACAAAGTTGCATATTTGCTACAAATATGCAGGTGGCCTAGGTCCAGCCCATGTGCAGTGGTAAATTGTGAAAAAAATAAAAAACCCTCTTTGCTCCCGTTGGGTTCAAATGTGGCTCTGTACCCACCCAGGAGCTCTGAATTCACAAATAAAAGACACACAAACACTGGCTTATTTTTGATAAACTATCTCAATGACTGAATCTCCCTGTGGTAGCACACTCTGACATTCCTGAGTTAACATTTACTAAATCTATATTTTATCTTTGCTGCCCTGGTCCTTTCTGGGCAACCCCCTTCCTTTTGTTGCCCTAGATCCTTCTGTACAGCCCTTCTGGGGACCATTTTCCCTCATGTACATGCATTTTAGCCATCTCTTTACACTCTTCTCATTGAGGAATCCCTTCTTCCTCCTCTCCTGTGTTTCTTGCCAGGAATCCTAAAAGTCCCTCCTCTGTCTCCCTGCTGAGCCACTGGCTGCTGGCAACTTTATTTCCTAATCAAACCCAACTGGGGACAGGGACCTGCAGCATCTTACAAAGCAGATGTGGTGATTCCCATGTAATTTGGGAATCCATTAAATCAATTCCACCACATCCATGCTTGCTCTTTGGTTGGTGGTTCAGTTTCTGGTCTTTGCTGAGATCTTGAGCTGTTTTCCCAATACAATCATCTCTTTCCATTAGCCAAGACAGCAATGTTTGGGCTGCAAGTCCTGAGAGTCTTAGTCCAGATGCTTCAGTGGCCCCAAGAATCTCTTGGATCCCCAGTATTTCTACCCTTCAAAATACTTTCTGGTATCAAATTCAGCATACTATGTCCCATCCCCTTGAATCAAGTAGTCCCTATCTGCTTCTGATACCATATTTATCTCTACATGATTATTTGTTAACTTTCAGGGTGTTTTGTTTGTTTTCTGGTTGCTGTTTTTTTTCTCTCTTTTTCTAATCTACTCTTGTCCTGCTAGATACAAAATAAGTGGCTTCATTGTCTGAGAGAGATTGTACTGATTGATGATAAATGTTGGAAGCCCAGACCACATTGGGTGGCACCATCCATATGAAAGCTAGTTGAACATGAGCTAGGCAGTCAGCCAGAGATCAGTGCCCCTTCATGATTTCTGTTTGTGTTCCTGCCCTTACTTCTCTCAATGTTGAATTGGGATATAGAAGTGCGATACTAGTAATCCAGGTTTTCTCTAAGTTGTTTTGCTCAGAGTGTTATTTTTGTTTATTTTATTTTCCACAGCAACAGAAACCAAACTGTAACACTTTTTAAAGTGGGCTATACTAATCAACTTATCTATGTGTTAAAAACCCTGACTTAGGGATTCTATTGTGGTGATAAAAACGACATGGCCAAAAGGGATTAGGGAAGGAAAGAGGGTTTTTATTGTTGTTTTGTTTTATGTGTTTTTTTGTTGTTGAACTTCTAGTTCCATATTATATTATTATATTATCAAAGCAAAGTCAGGGCAGAAACTAAAGGCAGCAACCTGAGAGCAGTAACTGGTACAGAGATGCTGGAGGGGTGCAGCTTACTCCCTTGTTCCTCACACTTGTTCAGCCTACTTTCTTACAACCTCCATGATGATCAGCCTTCCAGTGGCACTGATCACAATGATCTGGGCCCTCCCACATCGATCCTCAATCAGGATGATGCCCCACAAGCTTGCTCACAGGCCAGTCTGGTGAGGGCATTTTCTCAATTACAGTCCTTTTTTAGGCTGAATCAGGAACACTAGGCTGAATCAAGTTGACATAAAATAAGCCAGGACAACTTTTATGGCTATTAGGAAAGTACCCATGAGGCTCCTGCTGCCTTCTATAAGAAAGAAGCTCTAAGCCTGTGATGATAGTTTCTAACTGATCAACATGGTTGATTAGGAAGGGAAGCCTTCTTGTTCAGAGACCAGGTTTGGGCTGTCCAGATTTTTGGAGAAAGCCAAGGAAGAAACACAAGCTACCATAAGGCCATTGTGGTAGAGACTAGGTGCTTCAGAGTAGAATGGGAGAAAGACCCTGGGCATTGTGCTAGTTGAGGAAGAATAGCTAGCTATTGCCAGAGGAAAGGAGTGCAAAGCCTCTTCTCAGTCTATGTGGTTTAAGTTCTGTTACTAACCTCCCCGCTCTACCCCCCAATCTGTGTAATGTAGTTTCAAAGAGTCCCAATAAGATTAGCAAAGTAAAATAAAATAAAAACAAAACCAGATCTGAGTTTCCAGGTCTTGCTGTCTAGAGCCTTGACCCAACCCACATTCTCTACTTCCTTTTCCTATTTTACCTGTTGCCCAGGGAATAAAATTACCTCCAATTCTGGGAACTAGTTAGTTCAGGGTTGGAGGCATCCACTAGAGAACAAAAAATGTATCTGTCTGTTGAGCAATTAGCACCTCCTATTCTATCAAGGAATTGTTGGAGAGGAGAAAAGAGGAAATAAGAGGAAGGCAAGTCATTTTTTGTAAAACTATTTCAAGTTTGTTTGTAATTTATTAATCTTACATGATTCTCAAAAAATGCAAAATCATAATGCTGAAAATGTTACCTTGGCAACATGAATTTTGTTTTATGGACCCCTCTGTGGTCAGAAATCACTGGGGGCCTGAATAGCACAAGGCAGTAAGCATTTTCCCCTCAGAGGCAGAGATTAGTCAATTGTGTAATAGAGTCTTATTTGCTTATTCTTTTTTGTGTAGCCCTTACTGACTCTCCACACATCTTTACCCTTTTAGTGATATTGCCCATCAGTTCTTCTGAACTTTTTTGCATCACTTTACTAATGGTTAATGAACTTTATTTCATTTGTATTTCTTGGAAGGCAACACAAAGTAATTGCCACTAAAGCAACTAATAGGCACTAAAATACGATGAAAACACTACTCAGATAGAAGTCATCAATGGATGTAAAGGTTCCTAAATGGCATTCACCATATGTCTTTATACAATGAAAAATGGTATTTTTTTTAGAATAGTGTGAAAAGAAAATACACTATTGACACTTAAATCACCTTGGAAACAAGTCTCCAGGCATACCTGTGAGGGTTTATCTAGAGTGGTTAATTGAAGAGAATTACCCACTTTAGCTAGGTTGATTGTGGCAAGAAGCACCACCTTAACTATAAGTGGCACCAGGCCATTTGTTGGTGTCCTGAGCTGAATACAAAAGAGAAATGGAGATGAGCACTAGCAATTTTTCTTTCTCTGTCGCCTGACTGTGTGTGCATGTGACTGTCAGTTTTAAGCTTCTATGCACCCCATGACTGAGAAGGTCATGACTTCTGTCCCATGTACCCCAAGACTGGGAAGTAGAATAATCTTGAAACTAAAGGAGTGCAGAGTAACTCACTTTTAATAAAAGTGCTGAAATTGGACTTAGGACCTCATCCATGATAGACAAGTGGCCTATCAACAAGTAACATCAGAAATTTCCAAAAGTGAATTGTGTAACTCCCCGTTGGCTATCGCTCCCTAAGATATTTTTCAATGATGACAATTCTTTTTTTGATTGTTCATACATCAACTCTGTTTTCAACAATTCAACCCTTACTACAATTGCCAAGTCTTATAGCACAATCACTCACTTGCACTAAACTGCCCAGTCCTGACTGAAGACTGTAAGCAAAAATCATGGACCACATACGCTCCTGTCTGTCCAGTCCTGTCTGTTCGTGTCATTGTGACAGATACCTCAATACAGCCAATGCAGGAGGACTTTTTTATTCTGGCTCAAAGTTTCAGAGGCTCAGTCTATGCTTGGCTGGTTGTCAGAGGGAAGAGCCTGGGTGAAGAGGAAGATGGGGAAGAAACAAAGACTTGGAAAAAGTTATGCCATGCAAAGAAATCCTATAACAACCTATGTCTACCTAAGCCTCCATTTCCTATGAAACTTTCAATAGTCTATTCAATAATGAATCCAAATGAGTAAATTTATTGGTAAAATTAGGGTTTTCATGACATATTTATCTTTAAAGTACCCAGCAGTAGAGATGGGTATGTGAGAAACATTGCAAAAACAAAACAAAACAAAACAAAAACAAAAACAAAAAGAAAGTACCAGTCTTTCAAGCATAGGAAACTGCACATTCAGAAGTGCCAATGGGCAAACAAGGTTAATGTAGTAAAAGTATGGAAAAAAAGGTCCCATAGAGTTACTGCTGCAAAATGCAACAAGGAATAGAGTGCTAAAGGTGAGATTGAAAATACAACATCTACTCTTGAGTATCAGATCTGGGGAAGCTGTAACCATGAAGGAAGTCAATTTTGTGTCCTTCAAAGCAGAAACTAAGTGTCTTAATTTTGCCATGTGGTCATTACTGGGTTTATCATTTAGGTTTTATAAAGGACATAATCTGCTTTCATTGTGACTTTTGTTTGTAGGGAAGCAAAGTAGACTCCCCATATTCTGATAACCTCAATTTTTCCCTAACTTAAAGCCATGTTGAGGGTCTCCATTCCCAGTTCCTGGGTCAAAGTGAATTCACCCCTAAGTTGAAGCACTGGAATCTGTTATTTGCAAACAATGTTACCATTTAGAACGATGTGTACTACCTACGTTCTGTCTGTTAAAAAAAAAAAAAACTATCCACCTTTAGAATCACCTTGACAAAACAGTTCAGGTTTGCTTGGTCATTCTTTAGAGTATATGCAAGGTGGATCCTGGCTGAGCCAACATTGCACTGTGGATATGTATCTGTGTTTACTCGCTATTAGACAGAAGGCACTGTACATATGAGTGTTGCTTTCAAGCAATATTTGCAAAACATGCAAGCTTCTGTATCTGGAAAAATAAAAACAGGTTCTTGTTGATTTAGAAAGAAAGAAAGAAACAAGCAAAGAAAGAAAGAAAGAAAGAAAGAAAGAAAGAAAGAAAGAAAGAAAATACAACATCCAGACTTGAGGATCAAGGCCAATATTGAAGATGTAAAAGGTATCATCTTGAGTGAGGTAACTCACAAAAGAAGACACATGGTATGTACTCACTGATAAGTGGATATTAGTCCAAAAGTTTGGAATCCCCAAGATTCAATTCACAGATATATGAAACCTAAGAAAAGGGAAGACCAAACTGTGGATGCTTCAGTGCTTCTTAGAAGGTTAAACAAAATACTCACAGGAAGAAATATGGAGGCAAAGTGTGGAGCAGAGACTGAAAGAAAAGCCATCCAGAGACTGCCCGACCTGGGGATCCATCCCACATACAATCACCAAACCCAGACGCTATTGTGGATGCCCGGAAGAGCTTGCTGATGGAAGCCTGATATGGCTGTGTTCTGAGAGCCTTTGCCAGAGCCTGACAAATTCAGAGATGAAGGCTAGCAGCCAACAATTTGACTGAGTGCAGGGGTCCCTGATGGATGGGGGAGTTGGAGAAGGAACTGAAGGAGCTGAGGTGGTTTCAGCCCCAGGAACCTAGGAAGCAACAATATCAACAGGCCAGACACCCCCCACCCTACACCCTCCATAACTCCCTGGGACTGGACCACCAACCAAAGAATACACATGGCGCTTGCCACATATGTGGCAGAGGATGGCCTTGTTGGATATCAGTGGTAAAAGAGGCATTTGGGCCTAAGGATATTCGATGTTCCTAGTTAGGGGTAGATCAGGGCTGGAAAACGGGAGTGGGTGAGTGGGTGGGGAAGCACCTTCATAGAGGCAGGGAGAGAGAGGATGAGATAGGGCATTTCTCGAGGGGAGACCTGGAACGGGTAAAACATTTTAAATATAAATAAAGACAATATCCAATTTAAAAAAAAAGGAGAGAGGGGAAAACGGGAAAGTACAGGATAAATTGTGGGTCTAAGTTCTTATGGCTGGGTTGATGTCCTAGTTCCTCTATTGAAAGCCTTGCCTGGATACAGAAGATGGCCCTTTTCAGGCTCTATATATCCCATGTGAGTTTTAGTTAGGGTCACCCTCATAGAAATTGGGAGTTTATATTGTCCTAGGTTTCTAGCTCTTTCCAGAGTTCCCCCACTTCATTCCACTTGTTTCTCTCAGTATCCTATAATCTGTCATCTCAACAACTGTTTCCTCTTCTTCCCACCCTGATGTCCTCTCCCACCCAGTTACCTCTGTCTACCCATCCCCATCCCTAATGGCTTCTTTACTTCCCATTTTCATTGATATCAAGCTTCCTACATTGGGATATTCTTTTCATGTGACTCCTTTGGGTCTATGGATTGTAGCATGATCATCCAGTACTTTATGACTAATATCAACTTATAATTGAATACATACCTAATACTTTTCTTTCTGGGTCTGAGTTACCTCAGGATGAACTTTTCTAGTTCCATCAATCTGGCTGCACACTTCATGATGGTCTTGTTTTTAATAGCTGAGTAATTGTGTAAATGTATCACATTTCCTTTATCTATTCTTTGGATGAGGGACATCTAGGTCGTTTTAGTTTTTGGCTGTTACAAATAAAGCTTCTATGAACATAGTTGAATTAGTGTCCTTGTGGTATGTTGAGTCTTGACTATAGTTGAGTCTTGAGGTAGATTTATTCCCAAATTTTTGAGAAACCACCAAATAGATTTCCAAAGTAGTTATACAAGTTTGCACTCCCACCAGCAATGGAAGAAGGTTCCCTGTGCTCCACTTCCTTGCCAGCATGAGCTGTTGCTTGAGTTATAGGTCTTAGCCATTCTGATAGGTGTAAGATGGAATCTCACAGTCATTTTGATTTGCATTTTTATGATGACTACGTATGTGAGACATTTCAAGTGCTTCTCTGCCATTAGAGATTCCTCTGCGGAGACACCTTTGTTTAGCACTGTACCCACCTTGTAATTGGGATGTTTGGTTTGTTGATATGTATTTTCTTGACTTCTTTATATGTTTTGGATGTCAGCCCTATTTTTGATGTATGGTAAGTGATATTTTACTATTCTAATTTTGCTGCTTTATCCTTCTGATGGTGTTCTTTTCTTAAAGAAGTTTTTCAGTTTCATGAGATTCCATCTATTAATTGTTGATCTTAGTGTCTGAGAGCTGCTAGCATTTTTTTATTGGATATTTTTTATTTACATTTCAAATGTTATCCCCTTTCTTGGTTTCCCTTCCTCCCAGAAACACCCTATCACATCCTCCCTCCCCCTGCTTTTATGAGGGTGTTCCTCTACCCACCTATGCAATCCCACCTCCTGGGCCTCAATTCCCCTACACTGGGGCATTTATAGGACTAAGGACCTCTCCTCCAATTGATGCATGACAAAGCCATCCTCTGCTACATATGCAGCTGGAGCCATGTGTACTCCTTTGTTGATAGCTTAGTCCCTGGAAGTTCTGGAGGGTCTGGTTGGTTGATATTGTTGTTCTTCTTATGGGGTTGCAAACCCCTTCAATTCCTTCAGTTCTTTCTCTAACTCCTCTATTGGGAAACCCGAGCTCAGTCCAACGGTTGGCTGCAAACATCTGCTTCTGTATTTGTCAGGCTCTGGCAGAGCCTCTCAGGAGACAGCCATATCAGGCTCCTTTCAGCATGCACTTCTTGGCATCCACAATAGCATCTGGGTTTGGTAACTGTGCATAGTAACAATAGTCAGCTTCATAATGGAAAAATAAACAACAAACTGACAAAAACCAAAACCAACCAACCAACCAAAAAAACCCTCAGGGTAGCTAAAAAATCCTGTACAATAAAAGAAGTTCTAGAGGTATCACCATTCCTGATTTCAAGCTGTACTACAGAAAATTAGTAGTAATAACCGCATTGCATTGGTGTAAGAACAAATAGGCTGATCATTGGAATTGAACTGAAATCCTACAAGTAAACCCTTATGCCTATGGACAATTGATTTTTAACAAAAAAACCAAAAACCATACAATAGAAAAAATGAAATCATCTTCATTAAATGTTGCTGGTTTAACTGGATGTTTGCATGTAGAAGAATGCAAATTGACTCATATCTATAACCCTGCATAAAAATAAGGTCTAAGTGTATTAAGAACCTCAAACATAACTGGCTATATTAAATTTGAAAGAAAAAAAAGTAGGGTATAGCCTTTAACCCATTGTCACAAGAGAAAACTTCCTGGTCAAAATGCTAACAGTGGGTGAACTTTGCAGCCAGCCCCGCAACCCCCAGAGGAGGGTCCATTCCCAGGCACTCTAACATGCCCAGGATCTTAGGATCGGGGTGAGTAGAACACAACATCTGTCCCATCTAGATTAAGCATCTTTGCAGGTATCAGACCATATGTTGTCTATTGCTAAGCCATATCATCTAGACTAAACACCATTTAAGGCACTGTCCTTTCTTTATTGTCACATATCAGAAACTTCTGACAGTATATCCACTTTCTCCTTTGTGTTTCCTTCATTATTTCCATGTCTAATGCCTTTAGAGTCACTTATCTGAGTTGTTGCACAATCTCTAAAGAAGAGTTGTCTGAGCAATTAGAATTTTAAGCCAAAACAGAAGCAAGGAAAATGTGTAATTTGTATATAAAGAATAGCTCTGGGAAGGGGATAACATTTGAAATGTAAATAAATAAAATAACCAATAAAAAATTAGGCATGAAAAGAAGGAATGTCTCATCGAAAACAACAGTCCCCTTTCATAAGCTTGAAAGTATCCTTTTTTATGAAGAAATAATTAAAATCACTTTTTATTCCCTATACTTTATAAATAAAAAATTTATTCTTTCCCAAGTGTTAACATTATTTTGACAACACAATATTTTTCTTTTTTAAGCCACATGCTTTTTTACCCATAAGATAAACATAAGTACGTTGTTAAAGCATTGTAGTTTTCTATCTTGTCTTTTAGATGTTCTTTTGGGTCAACTTTCCCTGGTCTCTCCTGTAAATATGTAGTTACAAGACTTTTCTTATTTCAGAAAGATGTTTCTTCATTTATAATTTTCATTATTCTCTTATTTACCAATCTATATATGTTAAATACGTTCTGTCTATAGTTGGTAATATTAGCTGTCAATTAGACATAACCAAATGTCACTTGAAAGAGGAAACCTCAGCTGAGGAATTGTTGTCATGTCTGTCAGGCATTTTTAGAATTGTGAATTGATGCAGAATAGCCCAACCCACTGTGGGTAATACCTTTCAAAGACAGGCGGGTTTGGGTTGTACAGAAAAGGTAGCTGAGCAAGCAGAATTCCTGTGATGACTTCTGCTCCAAGGTTCTGCTTTAAGTTACTACCTTGTCTTCCATATCAGTTATGAGCTATAACCTGTAAGCCCTTTCCTCCCAAGTCCACGTTCTATCATGATATTTATACACAGCATTGTCAAGCTAGGAAAGAAGCTTTCTAAGTATAATATGCTCTACCCATCTTCTCTGTCTTTTTGGTCTGCCTAATTCTTGAATGATGTGCAATCTCTCTTGAAATTTTGATTCTTCCAGTCACCTCTTATCAGAGTTTTTTTCTCTTTCTAACATTTGTTGACTTTATTTTCCTATATTTTTATTGTTTCTTTAGCTTGTAAAATTCTTCTCAATTTTTATTTTATTTGCTTCAATTGTCAGAAGATTCTTTTTTAAGTGTGCCTTATATGTAAGCCAAGTTTTCCTGTATTTTTTCTTGCTTCTTTTATATCACATTTATGAAGTGTATTCAGGAAATGTATTTCTTGTGTGCCTTTAAAGAATAAAGGAGAAATTAGCCTCTATCATATCACACTACTAGAATTTCTTTTTCTTTTATTTTGCTCTCACAAATGCTTAGAAAATCTCTGTATTTTTTAAGTATAACACCCCTTGATTTTCCTCAATTCTACTACAATCTTTTTGGTTTCATATTTGTATTTTATAGAATTTCTCAATGTATAATTATTTTTGAATAGGTATGCATTCATTGAACTTCAAATGACCATAATGATATTTTTCTCATAGTTTTGTATGGCCTTCTTAGACATATTATTATATAAAGAACTTTAACTATGTTGCATCTACAAAGATCTTTTTGTCCTCATAAGGTGGAGTGTGGGCACATCCTTTTGGAGATGGGGAAGGATCAATCAGATGAGCAACTGTTGTAATGGCATGGAGATAATGACTGAACTATAAAAAAGATTAAAGACAATTAAAAAAGAGAGGTTATTCATGTTATAAATATTATATCATATTTTATTGAGTATTTTTAGTTTTTCCTGTCAAAATATTGTGATCTATCCATGCAAGTACAGGTGAATTTTGTATCTTTTAAATACAGCATAGTGTTCTATCATAGAAACAAACATATTGATTTAAAAACAAAGTATTCATGGAGCAGAAGAAAGGAGCCTGCTAGCCAGCAAGCCAGGTGAATGACCCATTGTTTTCTCTGCTCCTGACTGTGGATGAGATGTGCCTGGCTGCATACCTTGCCACAAATGATAGTATGTAACATGAAATTGTAAATAGTATAAAAAAGTCCCCCATCCTTTATGTTGCTTATTATCAGAATATTTACCTCAGAATATAAATGAAATCTAGGACAGGATACATGTCTTTTGGGGATGTCATTCTACTCAGGACAAAATGTAAAAAATCAAAACAAAACAAACAAAAAAAACAAACCAAACCAAACCAAAACAAAACAAAAACCCCCAAACCTCCTGAGCCAAAGATAGTCAGACAGCTTTCACAAATTCTGGCATTGCATTTCATGCCTTGTTGCATCAGCTATTTCTAAAGTGCCCAAACATATAATAGTGATGCAAAGCCCATTTTGATAAAAATCTAACTGTTCATTACTGACATAGGACTTCCCTCTTGATAGAAAAAATACCTTACAGCTTAGAGACAGTGTTTCATGCTGAAGATAAGGTGTGAATCATCTGGGTGCTTTTTTCTAGATCCAATATTTTAAATTTTTATCAATTTGAAATGTATTCACATACAGTATGGTTTAGTGATTAAAACATATCACACTGTATTGCATTTCTCAAATCTCTGAATTAGAATTAGAGGTGAAGGTATAAAGCATTAAAAATTTTGAGTATCAAGCAAAGCCTACCTAGAAAGAAATTTCAGTGTTGAAGAGACTGTTTCAAAATTGAAAAAGTAACTTGAATTCATCAGGTGTAATTGTCATCTCAAAGGCTTAGTAATGAATAACCTCATACTTTTCAGTTCTTTCTGAACTTTGGCTGGCTGGTTCAACTTAGATGTTCTGGCTCAAATCCCTCTACAAGCTGACTGATTCAGTATGGCTTCTCTTGGCTTCTCACTATATTACTCTGCTTGGCCTCAAAGTAACTCTGGCCATTTATTCCAATCTTCTGAGTCCTTCTTATGCTCAGACTTCAAGGGCTGAAGGGTTGACCTACACTGTACTGCATGAACATGGGAACAAACTCAATACTGCTATACTGCACTCATGGCACTGACTCCCAGCAAACTTGGTAGACCTCAGTAATGAACATACCTCTGTCTCTTCAGTGCTGGGATTAAAGGTTTGACCCATAATTCTTGGACCTAATCTTTCCTTTACCTAGAACTTGCTCTATACCAGGCCTCCCTTGAATTCAGAGATCAGCTTGCACCTGTTTCCTGGGATTAAAGGTGTGTCAGTATTCCAGGAGGATCACAGAAACCTACAAAGTCTTTGGATGTGATTTCTTGCCAGAGCAACCATTTTAATGGATGGAAATTGCTATAGAAAAACTACTAGCTGCTCTTTCAGGGGACCAGGGTTTGATTCTCAGCACTTACATGACACCTTACTCAACATTTAGGAATCTTATGAACATATAAAAAAGAAACAATTTGAAATTGGCTAATATAATATATATTTTAAATATATTATCATTAAAGTACAGACTTATTTTGTGATCCAATGACTTTAATTAGGGTTACCTACAGTAACTAGCTGGGAAGAAGAAGAGAACTGCCAAGTGTGGGAGGGGAACAGGAGAGGATAACTGGGATGAAAAAAATCAAAAGGCATACATATGTATGAAAATGTCAAAACCCATTTTGTGTATAATTAATATGTACTAGTAAAAATTTAAGAAGTAGATTTAATGACTATAATTTTCAAAATTCAAAACAATCCTTTAAATTTTAACCTTTTATGCCTCTACATTCCCCATCTCTTTCTTTTCCTTTTCCTGCCTTCCCTTTTCCCTGCCTACCAGATGATTTTTCTTGGTTGTAGTATAGGGGAAGTCAATGACCAGTATCATTCCCATCAATGCAATTTCTAACTCAGACTGAAGCATATTCATAACCATTGATGCCTCTCAAGACTGAGGGAAATTCTTTCTTATTTCTGCCAAGTAGTCTTTTAAGGGAAATCTAAAATATAAAGTCTGATGGATAAAGGAGCATATCCCAAAGAACCTCTGAATATTTTATTTATCTTATCTTACTCAAAGTTCAGTAAAATCACCTTGAAGTTCAAACTCATCTTACAGTCTGTCTTTTATTGAAGTAAATGAATATATATTGTGTGTTTTGACAATAGTACCTGAATGACTTGATAATTCCTTCAACAAAATGACATATTTTTTTCTTATTAAAAAACATCAGGCTAGGTCTGATGGCACATTACTTTAAATCTGGCTCCCAGCTAGCTGGGACAGTGGGATGGAGGGTTCTCTGTTAAGCAATAATTTGAAATCCCTCTCAAAAACAAGCAAATGGCAACAAAGCCAGAAACACACCTGTTCAGCTCAATTTCAGAATTTTTCTTAGCGTCATAATCATGTTAAGAAGTTCTACAAGTTTTGGATTGTGAACTTTAAGAAGACCACAACTCAACCCACATAATGCAAAAAGAACAGACACAAAAAAACAACTAAATGCAAGTGAGCCTGTGAGATTAATTGGCTTCCTTCTGAAAGGATGTGCAGCATATGGTGAGCTACAGGACTGGAGGAAAAATATGTTTTTTGTGTCCAACAACTGTTAACTATGTATTAAAATACTGTATACACACACCTGCATAACAGAAAGTTGAGAGTCCCAATATAGTGCTGAGTCATGCCTAGAGGACAACATTCTTGAAGTTGGGAACTAGAAAATATCATCTTGAGTTAGGTAACCCAGTCACAAAACAACACACATGGTATGCACTCACTGATGAGTGGATATTCAGTAAAAAGTTTGGAATACCCATGATAAAACTTACAGACCACATGAAGCTCATGAAGAAGGAAGACAAAAGTGTGGATGCTTCAGTCCTTCTTATAAAGGGGAACAAAATACTCACAGGAGGTAGAAGGGTGGGAGGGACTTGGGAGGAAGAGAAGAGGGGGAGGGGAAAGGGGGCAGGATCAGGTATGGGAGGAGATGGGGGTGATATACAGAGGGTCAGAAAACTGAACAGAGTTGTGTAGCAATGGGGGATGGGGAACTGGGAGTAGCTTCCAGCAAGTCCACAATGCCAAGAAAGCAAGAGGCTCTGAGGTGCACAGAGGGCTTGTAGAAATCCCCCTTCACCCTACTATCTCTCCCATAGCAAGCACAGTAAGACCAGCTTCTGTGGTTTGCCTCTGCATTGCCCCTCAGAAGCCCTTCTTCCCCCTTCTCCCCCTTGCAGCAAAGGCAATGGTTCATTCTACCTCTCTAGCCACTCTGAGAGTACTTAAGGAGCCCTGGGTGCCTGCCCAAGTAAGACAAATGACAAAAACTCCTCAGCTTTGGTGGCCAAGGCCAGCACTCTCCTAGATAACCAGGTGCAGCTAATGCCTAGCCATGAAGAAAGGAGATTAGGGTCCCATACTTAAATCATAGAAAAGAGGTAATCAGAGGTCATAGACAGTTATCGATAGCCCCCAAAAAGACACTCTTTAATCCTCCTCCCAGCTTCAGCGCCATCCTACTACATCTTATCCTGTCTGAGGTATGACATACCTAATCTGCTTCCCCTCCCTGTCACCCTAAGTATTCAAAGAATTTCTTTTTTCTTTTTTGAACGTTTCTATTGCCCAAATAAATAAAAAATAAAATAAAGAATTATTTTATTTTTTATTTTATTAGATGTTTTCTTTATTTACAATATCTCCTTTCCCAGGTTCCCCTCCAAAAATAAAATAAAATAAAAAAACATAAACTAAAACAAACCCCTGTTCCCTCCCCCTTCCCCCTGCTCACCACCCCATTCCCTCCTGCTTACTGGCCCTGGTATTCCCCTACACCGGGGCATAGAACCTTCACAGGGCCAAGGGCCTCTCCTCCAATTGACCGACTTGGCCATCCTCTGCTATACATATACTGCTGGAACCATTGGTCCCTCCATGTGTACTCTTTGGTTGGTGTAGCTGTCTCCTGAGAGGCTCTGACAGTACCTGAATAATACAGAAGTAGAGGCTCACAGCCATCCATTGGACTGAGTACAAGGTCCCCAATGAAGGAGTTAGAGAAAGGACCCAAGGAGCTGAAGGATTTGCAGCACCTTAGGACAAACAACAATATGAACTAACTAGTACCCTCAGAGCTCCCAGGGACTACAACACCAATCAAAGAATTTCTAACTGCTCTGTATATAAGTGTTAAAGCGTTCAGGCCAAAGGCGCATGCCAAAACCTATGTTGTAGAAGGGCTTTCAATAGGAGTCAAGACTGGAAATAAAAAGACTCTTTTGCAAATTACATCCGACTTCGCAGTTCTTGAGCTCATTTGGGTTTCCTGCAAAACCAGGGCGTAAGAGCTCCCAGGATGGAATGGGGTTGACATTAGCTGAAATATCCAAGAAAAGGGAGGAATAACCTGTAGAGACAATATCCAGATGTTAGTCAAGGCTCCTGGTTGAGGGATGGGGCCACATGCTCCTCTCCAAAATTTCAACCCAGAACTTCTCCTGTTTAAAGGAAATATGGGAACAAAGAGTGGAGCAGAGACTGAAGGAAAGGCCATCCAGACTGTCCTACCTCGGGACCCATCCCATTTTTGCAGATACCAAACCCAGACAGTATTGCTAAAACCAAGAAGTGCTTATTGACAGGAGCCTGATATAGCTGTATCCTGAGAGGCTCTGCCAGAGCCTGACAAATACAGAGGAGGATGCTTACAGCCAACCATAAACGGATCACTGGAACCCCAATGGAGGAGTTAAGGCAAGGACTGGAGGAGCTGCAGGGGTCTGCAACCCCATAAGAAGAACAACAATTTCAACCAACCAGACTCCCCAGAGCTCCCAGATGTGAACCACCAACCAAAGTGGATCCATAGCTCCAGCTGCCTATGTAGCAGAGGATAGCCTTATCTGGCATCAAGGGGAGGGGAGGCCCTTGGTCCTGAGAAGTCTCGATGCCCCAGTGTAGGGGAATGCTAGGGCAGACGGTGAGATGAGAGTGAGTGGTTACGTAGGGGAGCACCATCATAGAAGCAGGGAGAGGGGGATGGGATAGGTAGTTTGCAGAGAGGAAACCAGGAAAGGGGATGACAGTTGAAATGTAAATAAATAAAATAACCAATAAAAAATTAAAGTTCATTTCATGCGCTAGTAAAATAAATTCTTTACATCCAGAAAGACATGCATATTATGTGAATACCATGGAAACTGGGTCTCTTTCAGAAAGTAAGGCCTCCTTGCAATATTTATTTTTGTGAAACTATTTTAATGATTTAATTTTGTTATTTTTACTCTAGAAACTTTCTGGTGTACAATATATACACCAACTAAAGAAGGGATATTTGGGGTGTCCCCTTTAGGCCAAATATATTTTTTTCTGAATTACCTGCTCATAGGTCTACAATTACACTCATTATCTCAGTTAATTTGTGCATTCATTGGTTCTCAAAATACAATATACTACATAATCAAAGACCTCATCTGTGTGCTACTTTTACAAATTCCTTCATTATTGTATTTGTGGATCTCATGTTACTTTACACATAGAATAGATGTCATGCACTCCCTAGTCTTTCAGATGATCTGTTTGTAACAGGATCTCATATAAATAACACATGGCTCTTTTTCAACTACTTGTAGATTACTGTAAAATCACTTTCACCATAAACATGGATAAATTAACTTTTAGAAAGGAGACAGTTTCTTTGTACAATACGTACTTTACAAGTCACTGTTTTTAAGACCATTTAGAAACCAGAAAAGTTCTATATTATTTCACAGACATTATTGAAATTAATTAAGAGCCTAATACTTTGAAGATATTTAATGTAAACTATTACCAATATCCAGGGCTGACATGCTGTTTCCAGTAAGAGAAAATCTGATGAGCAAAAGCAGTTGGATTTAAAGCAAAATAAATAAATAAATGTAATAATAATAATTGGTTCTTTTGATTACTAAGTCCATTACAATCTCATAAACCACATTTAAAACTAAAAATATGCATATACTTAACATTAAGTAAAGAGTGATAATTTATATTATATTTAGTATTTCAGGAACTATTTTCATTTTATTTGAGATAATACACACAGGTTTTTTAAAATATTGATCTTTTCATCTTATTTTGAGCCTAAATAATATTCACTTTGAAAATATACCCATTAAAGTACTAAAATAATATTTAATTTTATAAATTGTAAGTAGCACCTAAATAATTTTGTTATATCTTTTAAATACATTTTCTTGTGTGTCCTTACACAATTATGTGCCAACTTCATCTTACTTATTGAAGCACAACATGCCTTGAGATTCAAGAAGATGTGCAAAGACAACTAATTTCACATTTAAGTGATTTATTGCTTCTCAATTAAAATCAAAGCAGCACAATGGGTCAGGTAGCACAACATGAATTGAAATTATAAAGAAAGAAGTAAAGTATGCTTATTTGCTCTAACATTAAAATAATTCTTGTTATTTAGAACTTAAAACAAATTTTTTGAAGAATTATATAGAACAAAAGCCGGAACTTTGTGTTGATAATCAACTGAGCTAATAAGTCTCCTGCATAGACTGTTAGAACCAAGTATCTGAAAATCAGGACACTACTTATATTTTCAATTTCTATCAGCTCAACCAACACATTGCATCTGCTTTCTTGATTAAGAAAGTATGCTTGAGAGATATTCAACAAGAAGTATACAAAGCACAAGTAACTAAATAAAACATTAAGTTTCAGGTGTGAAACTGTAGAACTGAACAGAAATTGATTGGAATGTAGAAAGGACTGGCTTATGATTTATTGTTACAACAGAGTAAATGCCATTAAATCATTTGATGTTGCAGTTTTCATTCTAACCTTGTAAGTTATTACTTCAGGTCCTGGGTGCTAAGAAATGAATCAGCGTTTTACTTTTTGGCTAAGATCATTTATTAGGGTCACTATTCATGATCCTATATATCTCCTGATATCTTCACTCCTGTTCATAAAGGACAAAATAATTAAATGGGTTTTAAACTATATTTTATTACTTTTTGTGTTTTGTGTATGTGTCCACAGAGACCAGAAGCAGGTATTGGATCACCTGCAGATAAAATTCCGTTCTTGAACAGTAATGTGAATGCTGTAGCTGGTCCTGGATCCTCCTAGAAAACAGCAAGGACTCTTGATGTGCTTTTTCTCTAGCTCAGCATGTGTGATGTTAACATGTTCTAAGGCTTTATCACAGTGCTCCCTGGCCTCCTATAGAGCAGACTTCTGAAGTCTATCTGGTACTTATCCTACATTTATCTGGTTGTCTTCCAAATACTTAGCCAATTTTCTTTGCTTTTCTTTTTATTTATTCTTTAGTTTTTCTTTTACAGTCCAGACTTTATCCCCTTCCAGGTCCACCTTCTGACTGTTTCACATTCCCACACCAGCCTTCACCTCTTGTCTCCAAGAGGAAGTCCTCACCCTCCACTCCCACCTCACCAGACCTCCTCATACCCTGGAGTCTCCAGTTTCTTGAGAGTTAGGTGCATCTTCTCTGGCTGAGTCCAGACCCAGCAGTCCTCTGCTGTATATGTGTTGGGAGGCCTCATATCAGCTGGTGTATGCTGTCTGATTGGTGGTCCAGTGTTTGAGAGATCTCTGGGGTCCAGATTAATTGAGACTGCTGATCCTCCTACAGGATCGCCTTCCTTCTCAGCTTCCTTCAGCCTTCCCTAATTCAACAGGGTCAGTTGCTTCTGTCCATTGGTTGGGTACAAATGTCTGCCTCTGACTCTTTCAGTTGCTTTGGGCCTTTTGGAGGGCAGTCATAACAGGCACCTTTATGTGAGCACAACACAGCATCAGTAACAGTGTTAGGCCTTGGGTCCTCCACTTGAGGTGGATCCCAATTTGGACCCATCACTGGACCTCGTTTTCCTCAGGCTCTTCTCCAGTTTTGTCTTTGCAATTCTTTCAGAAACAATTCTAGGTAAGAGATTTTGATCCCATCCCTCGCCTCTGTGCCCTGTCTTCTACTGGAGGTGGGTTTTATAAGTTTTCTCTCCCCACTGTAGGGCATTTCATCTAAGGTCCCTCCCTTTGAGTCCTGAGAGTCTTTCACCTCCCAGGTCTCTGGTACATTCTACAGGGTGCCCCCTCTTTCTACCTCCTGAGATTGCTTGTTTCTATTATTTCTGCTGGCCCTCAGGGCTTCAGTTCTGTACACCCGACCCAATACCTGGTCATATTCTTCATTCCCCCTCCCTTTCCCCTTTGCCAATTTTCATAAACCAAAACTTGGTAGGTATTTTTAATTTTTTTCTTTTTCTTTCAGGATAGTAATAAATTGGGTCTGTATTCTCAGTTCATGTGATCCAAAAATCCTGACTTTGTCCATCTGAGTGGAGCCCTCTTATTCTCTATTTTCCTTTGGAAACACTTAAATTACTTATAATTCTGCTGTTTTCAGTTAATTCACAGTATTTCAAATATTTTTTCAACTTGCTTCACTTCAAGATTCTACCTAGAGGAAGCACAGTGCTTCTTTTTTTTTCCTGTTTTTTTTTTTTTTTTTTTTTTTTTTTTTTTTTTTTTTTTTTGATTTTTCAAGACAGGTTTCTCTGTGTAGTCCTGGCTGTCCTGGAACTCACTCTGTAGACCAGGCTGGCTTGGAACTCAGAAATCCACCTGCCTCTGCCTCCCAAGTGCTAGAATTAAAGGTGTGTGCCACCACTGCCAAGCAAGGGTTTCTGTTTGTTGCTGTTGCTGTTTTTCTCTTGGGCCTCTATTCCGTGTGTGTGTGTGTGTGTGTGTGTGTGTGTGTGTGTGTGTGTGTGTAGAACTTTTAGCAGTCAATTCTTCTCTCTCTCCATCCATTGTGAAATCTGGGAACTGAATTTGAGTTGTGTTTGATGTCATGTGCTTTTATCCACTAAGCCATCTTGCTGGCCATACAGCTAAATAACAGTGAAGAGATAGCTTACAGAATGGGAGGACACTTTTGCCAACTATATATCTGATGCATCTTGAAAGATGAAATACAAATGGGCAATAAATCATGAAAAAATACTAAATATGCACAGCCCTCAGGGAAATGAATAACAAAACTACACTGAAATTTTATGGTATTCAAGTCAAAAGGGAAAGCATTAAATGTCTATTAATTTTTTTATCATTGTGATAAATGCAAGTTAAGGGAGTAGAATTCACATTGGTTTATACTGCCAGAGGGGATAAAGTCCATCATCACTATGAAAGAAAGACATGGTAGTAAGATCATGGTGACTGTCTATCATATCACATTGCCACTCCAAGACTAGAATGCCATCAAGTCTTAGCATCAACCACCTCATAGCCCACCCATAGTAATGTACTTCCACTAGAAAGGCTCCACATCTTAAAGGAAGTGCAATAACCTTTCCAAACAGAATCACAAAATGAAAAAGAAGTGTTCAAATCATGAATCTAAGGAGGACATTTCATATTGAGAATCAGAACCCTAATATTGCTGGTGAGAATAAAACCTTCATTCATCCACTATGAAAATCCAAATAAGCTATAACAATAAGCTTCAAATAAGCTAAAAATACACCTACTACTGTATCACTACAGTGAAACCTTAACTATATCACTCCTTATGATATACCTAAAGAAAAATAAATTATTTATTACCAGGACACATGCACACCCATGTTTATCATGACCTTATTCATATAACATAGCCAAGCTCTAAAACAAACCTTGGTGTCAATAATTGAGTGGCTTAAAATTCAGAACACATGCATGTGTACTTTTGTTAATGCATAAAGAATAAAAGTTTGCCATTTGAAATTGCTGAATGGAATTAGAGATCATCATATTAATTAAAGTATGCCAGTATAACGAAAGCAACTATCATATGTTTTGCCTCATTAGTAGAACACACACACACACACACATGCATACACAAACACACAAAGACACACACACACACTTACACAGTCTATTGTTTCTTTCTCCCTCCTTGTTCTCTACCTTCCTCTGTCTCCCTGTCTCTCTTCCTTCCTCTCTTACATACACACACATACACACACATTCTCACACACACACACACACACACACACACACACACACACAGCATGAGAAAAGAAATGCAAAGATTCTCTTTGGGGAAAAAAAAGATGGGTTGAAAAGGGGAGAGATGGCCATCAGCTGCAAATATGATCAAAAGCATATGGTGTGTTCGTAATGAAAAGTCATTGTGAAAGTGCTCACTACATACAATAAATGTTAATAAAATATGAAAATAAAAATCTATTAATAGCAAAATCATTGCTTAACATACATTCTTCTAATTTTTATGGCACATTTTTTCCCAAGGGCCTTTTCTTCAACTGTAGTCATATATACTTCCAGTCTGCATATATTGGTATAGTTTTATAAGGAAAACTGTTTGTTTTGTTGTTCCTTTTTTATATCTATTAACTCAACTGGGGAATCACCCTCCCCGAGTGCCTAACAGGGTTGGTAGCCACACCCTTTTTTTGATAAACAAGATGCTATTCCCTTGATATGTACAAATTCAAATCTGTTATATTTTAGAACCAGATAAATCTCAATTCATAATTATTTACTATCTTCTCCCAAGTATCAAAAATAATGTATAGTTTATATTAAAATCATTACAAATGCAAAGGAGGGCAACATTATTGCAGCTAATGAATACCCTAGGACAAATGTTCTAGAATAAGTATTTATCAGAGTGTATGTTGCTTTGTTTTGTTTTTTAATAACAATGTCAAAAGCCCAAGAGAGTTAAAGCACAGAGTTCCTAACCCAATGGCAAAGTCAACTAACAAGATTTTAATTTGCTTAGGAAAGCCACATTGAACAGATTGTTGTCTATCCTACTGCCCATTGAACACCAAGTGCTAGTCACTTTCACTTTCTATTGGGCAATATTCAATGATGAATAAGACATGATCCCTGTTCTCAGAACTCAATAGTCTATGGTAGCTCACAGAAATATTTTGAAGTAATTTCAGTGATGTTTTGGTCATAATGCTGATAGAAGAATCATAGTTCTTCCAGGACCACTGCCAGCCTTATCGTGGTTCTGTTTCTCTTATAATTTTCTTAAGCTCACAACTAATCAAGATATCATTAGGCAAGATGATTCCAGGACTGTGTATGCAAAATAGTAATCCATTTATTGCTTTAGTATTTTTATTCTTATTCTTCATCTGTTTATTTTCTTAACATATCTTACCATTTAGCATATATTATTCTTTGTTGTTTTATTTACATCTCACCTGTTTTCGACACCAAAATACTCACTTTTCAGATCATGGATTTTGCAATTCATTTCTTTCTTAAAATTATGATTGTCATTTGTATTTGTGTTATCTCTTTTCTACATTTCTTGATTAGTAGTATTCACTGAGTACTCTTATTAGTGGGAGAATTAATGAGAAAGAAACTCACACATTGTGATGTATTTTTCTAGGTATTTTGTGTTTATAGTCATAACAATCCACTAATATTCATAGCACTGTCAACATTTATTTGGCATTAAGAATGATCTTTAATTTTTGTGCCTAATAAAGAAGCCAAACTGTGGAGTCTTGTGTTACAAACCTCATTTACTTTCAATGAGAGATTAAGATTCTACTTGAAGAATGCTTTTAAGAAGAAACAAGAGTGTGTAAATTATAAGGAAAAAAAATTGACATTGCAGGCAAAGAGAAGAAGGCATCCAAGAACAGAATAGTAACATTAGCAGATTTTGGAACTCATGAATCCAGCTGCATATGTGGCAGAGGATGTTCTAATCGGTCATCAATAGGAGAGGCCCTTGGTCCTGTGAAGGTTCTATGCCCCAGTTTAGGGGAATGCCTGGCCAGGAAGCAGGAGAGGGTGGCTTGGTGAGCAGGGGGAGGGGGAGGGAACAGGGTTTTTTTTCCCCCCCTGAGGGGAAATCAGGAAAGGAAATATCATTTGAAATGCAAATAAAGAAAATATCTAATAAAAAAATCCCAGATTCTATTTGTATTCCTTCTTCATAGTCATTCTTTTACAATTAATTATAATTTAAATTTATTTCATTTAAATAACTAAACAGGGAAATAATTAACAATAATAACACTGATCTTTGAGATCGATGTAAAGAATAAACTACTGTAGTCCATTGTGAGTATGAGGTATTCTGGTATTTCATCAAGTCAGAGACAAGCAGCTGGCACTTAATTTCCTTGCCACTTGGCTGGTGGCTAGTGCAAGAACGACTAAGAATTGTAAGAATTAGAACCTTTCTTTGTTTAGCTCTGTACCCCATTTTTAATAGGGTTATTTGAGGGACACTGAATGGCTGAGAAGCACCTAAAGAAATGTTCAACATCCTTAGTCATCAGGGAAATGCAAATCAAAACAACCCTAAGATTCCACCTCACACCAGTCAGAATGGCTAGGATAAAAAACTCAGGTGACAGCAGATGTTGGAGAGGTTGTGGAGAAAGAGGAACATTACTTCATTGCTGGTGGGATTGCAAACTGATACAACCACTCTGGAAATCAGTTTAGTGGTTCCTCCGGAAATTGAACATAGTACTACCAGAGGACTCGGCTATACCACTCCTGGGCATATACCCAAAAAATACTGCAACATGT
>NW_022196898.1:22626986-22644999 GCF_008632895.1 Mastomys coucha
AAAAAAAAAAACAAAAAACAAAAACAAAAAACAAAACAACAAAAAACAACAAAAACAAAAACAAACAAAAGAAAAGAATTGTAAGAATTACAAATTTTCAGCCAGTCTCCTATATTTCTGGACTCATGATCAAAAAAGGGGGCATTCTCATGCCTCAGGATATTCCTTAGATGAGGTTCTACATCCTCAAGCAATAGGATAGGGATTTTGGGAAGAAAACCATGCTGAAAGCATGGAACTCTCTGGAATACTATATTATGTAAAGGTGAGACAGGAATATCTCATAATCAAAGACTCTAAAAATCATGACCCCATGACATATCAGTACAGCAGCCATTTTTATGGCTCTTGTTCCTTTCTACAGAAAGGTCTTCTAAAATAGTGAGTACGTGCTTCCTTAAATAGAGGGTTGTAGATGCAGCTTAGTGATAGAAGTGTTTGCCTCATGTGTATAAATCCTTGGGTTAGAAATTGAAAACTACACAATAAATAGAACAAAACGCCCATGAAAGGAATTTTTTTATTTTAAAAATTGAAAAACATAGCTTAAAAGCACTGTCTGAGGAGACCCCTGTCTTTGGTGTAGGTAAGTGATGGATGGAAGAGATGACTTGAGGAGACCCCTGTCTTTGGTGTAGGTAAGTGATGGGTGGAAGAGATGACTTAAGGCGACCCCTGTCTTTGGTGTAGGTAAGTGATGGGTGGAAGAGATGACTTGTTTCCTTGCCTCAGGTTATGCCAGGTATTTTCTGAATGTAGTTTCTCTATTTGGTTTCTCCATCTTTTGTGAAATTCAATTTTTCCTTCTATATCTAAGCAAGCTGCTGTCTAAGATTAGTTTTGATTCTATAATGTTTTTATATCTTTACTTTTACCTAAGACATATGTCTTACTTCATACTGCCCTCTCCTCAGTGGACGATTTCTAAACTTGTCAGTTCCCCCTATAGTTTGTAATCAAATTATTCCTTACAGTCACAAGATCATTCCTGAATATATATCTTGAAAGTGTTTAAACTCTTCCACAGTAATAGTAAAACAACCAGAACCTCTTTCTACACAGTATACACACACACACACACACACACACACACACACACACATATATATTGACATATATATGTCAAACGTACTTCACTGTTATCTGTTAGTAATGTTAACCAGATGTTTCATGATGTTCATTACCATTAATGATACTGTATTGTAGACCTTAAAAGGTGTTAGCTATCATTCTATTGTCTTAGAGTGACTAAGACCAAAATTGATTAGGACATTCATTAAGACCAGATAGGGCAATAAACACAAAATAAATCTTTTATTCAAATATTTTCTACATAAATCATAGCATTCCCTTTCTGAGTCCAGGATGTGTGGCAAGCAGTTGTTTTTGATGGTTCATTTTCTGTTGTTTTTGTATAATTCTGGCATATATTCTAATGCTGAGTATAATTTTCTTACAACAATGCAATGGTAAATGCCCCCAGTTACCATTTAGCTGGGTGTTATAGGACTTGACTTAATTTGGCAAATATTTTATCATCTGTCAGGTTCCCGTTGGTGACTTTAGCTAATCAATACCAAATCATGCTTTATGCCATCTGTATTCAGGTCAGCTTCAAGCATGGGCCCGATTCTATTTAGATTGGCTTTGAATCTGTTCTTCTCAGCAATCGTGTTATCACCATTATACATTTATTACTGTAGACTTCCATATTCTCCTTCTCCTCCTCTGAGGCACACTACTTCAATGCTGATGCAAAATGCTTTTAGAAAACTTAATACATCCACAAAGAAAAGCCTAGAAACAGAGATGTAAATCGAAAATTAAATTCAGGATTACAGTACTAAGACAAAAAGAAATAGAGTTTATTCTTTCAGGAGATTTCAGAATCTGTGCCATCTTAAGGCTATTTCTGTGGGTACTACAAACCTAAACTGCTTTTTAATCATACTAGGATTTTTTTTTACAAAACATTCTGCTATGGAGATACTGTGATATTGGTAGAAAAACATCTGAGAGAATGTTGAGAATGTTGGAAATGTGAGAATTCATCTGCTTTAACAAGAACAGAGAGGTGGGGAGAGGGAGAGGGAGAGGGAGAGGGAGAGGGAGAGGGAGAGGGAGAGGGAGAGAGAGAGAGAGAGAGAGAGACAGAGAGACAGAGAGACAGAGAGACAGAGAGACAGAGAGACAGACAGAGACAGAGAGACAGAGAGAGACAGAGAGAGAGATTGGAAAAATAATATAAAATAGTGCCATGCTTCTCAATATTTTTTTGTTACAAAAATTTATACTTTTGGTTTGTTATGGTTATTTGTTTTCAGTTTTTGAGACATTTTCACTATGTAGAATATGACAGCCTTAAACTTTTATGATTCTTCTGCCTCAGCCTCTATAGTACTTGGACTGTGGATTGGGGCATTTCCCCTTCTTTATTTTGTTCTACTCTGTTCATTACAGTCTGTCCTTTATGTTCCATTCTTTATACCACATGAAAAGAGTTTTATAATTTTTATATGAGTTGATAATTACATATAAAATATTTTATAGCTTTATCTTCTATTACAAAAGTCATATTCACTTTTAACCATGAATTTGGGGTTTGACTAATATTGTCAGTTTTTGTATACAATCCAAAGTGAATATGTCAGCAATTCTTTTTCTTTATAACATACTGAAAAAGCATCAACTTGATATTAAATAAATGCAGTTCATTATGCTTTTGATGCAGCATTTGTTTTGCCTTATTAAAAACTTGAAAATATTATAAATTGTTAAATTTTAGAGCTTAAGTATACTATAATTGGCTACATGTACGTCTGTGTCAGGAGATATGCATGTTGAGTTCAGAAAGAGAGCAGAGGATCACCTG
Organism: Mastomys coucha; assembly: GCF_008632895.1. NCBI lineage: Eukaryota > Metazoa > Chordata > Mammalia > Rodentia > Muridae > Mastomys > Mastomys coucha. The sequence continues at coordinate 22,629,859 of NW_022196898.1, forward strand.
GGATTGGGAGTATCAGTGTGGAACCAGTTGTGACATCTGTGGTGGATACTCAACTTGAGTCCACTTTGAGAACTGTTTAACTTCTTAAGTGCTTACACACCACTCCACGTCACCAAAGATCAAGTTTTATACAAATTATTTTAGCTATGTGTTCAATAGAGTTCAATTGTGATTTCCAGTTCCATACCCATAATAGTGGTTATTGATTTATTTTCTAGCTTCGTTTTTCTATTCAGTGTTGTAGAAAGCTACCATATTTACCAGTATACTATCAAAAACAATATTTCTAGTAAGAAGATCTTAGTTACTTAACTCGCAGGTGCACAAAAGAGTAGAAATCTGACTTGATACATAAAATACTTCAGACATGTTTCTATACTTACCTTAAAAAATTCCCCTATACATTTTTAAGTCTTCATAAATAAAGCCTCAATTATATAAGGTTGTTTCAGTCTATGGACTTCATGGAGTCTCTTTTAAAATTGGGAATAAAGCTGGGATATTAATCTGTAACAAATTACTTGTGTCTACAAAGCAATTAGGAAAACTCCAAAGAAAATCAAGGAACCTGAATTTATATGTCAGAAAAAAACTCTCTTAAAAAATAAAAGATGGAATATACAAAGTTGTATTATAGTTTCCACTATTAAAATCTACTTCATCCATTGTTCATTAATTGCCTACTACTATGGGATAGACAAATTTGTGAAGAAAAGGCTGCCTCATAACACAAACTCTGAAAATGCTAGTTCTCCAACATTTTATGACATAGACCAACAGGTCACTATCTTCCACTTTACTTATTTTAATATTTTTAGTTATTTTTGATAATGTAGTACAAAATATTTTATTCTATTCTTTTTCTTCTTGCCACTCCTACAAGATTTCTACCTACTCAATTTCATGTTATTTCTCTGTCTAATTTAGAACAAAACAAAACAATAACAAAAAAGTACACATACACAAAACTATAGTATCTGAATTTTTGAATTTTTGGTCAAGTAGTTCTGAATATTAGAGAAGATTCTTCTTGCAGTAAAAGGTGATTAGCACAGAGATCTATAGCAGGACAGTGTGTATAGAGTAAGAGAAGTTTTAACACTCAGTCCTAAATGGGCTGAGTTCACAGATCTAGGAAGAAGAGGAAGGCCAATGATTTTATGTGCTAGACATGATGGAAGGCTCCAAGGAAATAGCATTTTCCAGGCATTACACAGATGATTTTCCAGGCATTGCACAGTTGGAGACTCTGACAACATTCACAAGACCTCTACAAGTTCAGGCAAAAGCAGTTCCTGGAAGGAGAAGGGAAACTGGGTACGAAGTCCCACCCATAACTGAGAAAGTTTTGCAATTGATAGCTACTGGAAGAGGGGAAATGAGTTTTCTTCATTGTAGTCTAAATACAACCTTTATTTACTAGATTTAATTGCCATCTCAGAAGCTTACTGTTTCAGAAGCTCACTCTTTCTTGTTTTTTCTGAACTCTGCCTATTTGGTTTAACTCAGCTCTTCTGGCTTATTCTTTTCACGGACTTGCTCTGCTTGGTCTCAAACTAACCCTTGCCATTTTGTTTTAATCTTCTGGCTTTTTCTTATTCTCTGGCTTCAACTGCCTTTACTGACCTGCACTGAACTGAAAGAGTTCAACTCCAGCACACTGAGTCACTGAACTCCACTCAACTGCTTCAACGAACTGAACTGAACTCAACTCTGAAATGACTCTCCATGTGCTTCTGTAATGTAGCTACTGTTGAGAGTTGGGTGTGTTACCTGTCTCTGATTTATTCTGTGAAATCTTTTTCTGATTTAACAATTTGACTGCCCCTTCATTAGACTTTATTGTTTAAAGTCTATTAAATGAATGTACTAAAGGATTCCAGGCAGAGGGATTAAACATATGTGGCCTGTCTGCATTCCAGATGCATCACACAGACCTAGAAGGTCTTTGGATGTGTTCTCTTGACAGAATAGTCATGTTGCTTGATTAAAATTCCATTACAAAGTAGTAACACTACATATTTCATTTTTCTTATTTTTCATATCAGAGTTAAATTTTTCCCAGGAAAGGGAAATTCTTCAATGATATTTTTTTTGCTCTAGATAGTTTTTGAGACCTCTGAAAATACTTGTCTTGGCTGAAACCATTAGTAAAGTAAGAGTTCATAATTTTAGTATTCTTCTACAACAAAGGTCTTTTCTTTTCTGTACAATATTCTAGGCAGATTTCCTTTGACTTCTTATAAATCACTTTCTTTTTTCCCCAAATTTACCTGTAGAGGGAGAAAGAGATAACCATTCAAAATGTTTGCATATGCTTGTTTTTGGTCTGTTATATCGGAATTTAAAAAATTCTTACAAATTACACTTTTAAAATCACAGCCGTGCATGGCATGCAAATTCAATCAGTAAATTGTACACTCATACAAAACATAAATTTGAGTAGGAAGAAGAAATAAGACATCTCTAGAATTTCAACTTCTAGATAATGAGATAATAAGTTGATGGGGACATACTTTTGTCACATTTTTCAGTACTTGTAAATAAAATGCATTTTTAAATTACTTTGTTGGGGCTTGAGAGATATTGGAGTGATTCAGAGTATGCATTGTTCTTGTGAAAACAGGAGTTCAGCTCACAGACTTTCAGTTCTACAGGAATACAATGTTTGCATGCCCCTGCATTAGTGTGATAGCAGACAGACACACATTCTCTCTCTCTCTCTCTCTTTCTCTCTCTCTCTTTCTCTCTCTCTCTCTTTCCATTTCTACCTAGTTATGACAGAGATGGGAAATCTAGGAAAAATACTTTGGCAGCATACTTAAAGACGGATTTGTTTTTTTAAGATTTATTTATTTCTTTTACAAGAGAGAGAGAGAGAGAGAGAGAGAGAGAGAGAGAGAGAGAGAGAGAGAGAATGTTCTTATTTTGATTATCTGTTTATTGCCAAAAATTGTCTTATAATAAAACTGTAATTGCAGGAATAAGTTCTAAAATTCCCTGTAAATTTTATGCCAAAAGTCACTTTCTGAGTTAATTTCTTATTTAAATATAATATCAAGTTAAACTGACTTACAGTTGAGTTTTATTTGTGCAAAGAATCTGTGAAAACTTAAATGGAGTGAAAACGATAAACTTTAATCAGGATGTAAGAGATTTTTTTCTAAAGGCAGCGTCATTCTAAAATCCCTCTTTAATCTCTAAAAATAATGGACCAATGATTTCTGAGGTCCCTTTCTCCCCCGCTGTTCTGTTCTGCAATAGCATGAAATCCGAGTTCCTAATGAAGGATAATGTTACACTGAATCAGGCCAAAGGGATTTGCTGGTAGAAAATATGAGAAACCTCTATTAATCAGCTGAGTAAAGGACTCTCTGACTGGCTTAGAGCTTAGTTACCAGAATAACAAAAGCTAAGTGGAACTGATTCTGAGTTGAAATAGCAATGCTAAAATAATATTAAAAACATCCAAAGCTTTCAGTATTTCAGGTTTGACATTGAATGAAATTGGGTATTTCTGAAAATACAAAAATTTCCTGTGTTTGTGAAATTAGATTATATATATAAACAATCTAAAAAGTTAACTATTTCAGCTTTTCACTTATCCATAGCATTAGATAGAATCAGCTAGGTGGACCTGATAGCATTAGTGAAAAGTGGTAGCACTTAATTTAACAAAAGGCTTAGTTTCTCCTCAATTTGATGGCATAAAAATCCTTTCCCAAGCTGCTAAAATATGTGGGAATTTGCCACTGCTCTAAATCACTACTATACTGCATGACAATAGATATATATGTACACAAACATTAATTATGTATTTTTTGAAGAAATGACCAAAGGTGCAATATAGCCAATATTATAACTCACTAGGATGCATAAGAAGGAAAACAAGTGGGTCATGTATGTTCTTTTTTAACAAAATAATTATAGAAATATAAAAATGAGGGCCAGGGTAATAGTAATGGGTAAAAGTAAATATAAAATGATACACAATAGCAGAACATTTAGTGACTTGATGTCATCAGTTACAAGAAGATCACTAAATATCTAATGTAAAATTATTTGCATTATCTCAATATTAATATTAAGACAATTGAAGGTACTATTTATTTAAGAAAACAGTCCAAATTATAATAATTTATGAGTGGTTCCATCACAGATATTAGAAACAAAAGGCTTTAATCTTTAATACATATATGCAATTTCCAAGATTTATTTGGCAAACAAATAAACCTACTTATGGGGTACAACATGATGTTTTGACACACATCTACATTATATAATAATTAATCATGTAACTGTCATATTCTCTGCCTTAAGAAAATCATTATTTTGTGATGAGATCAGTCACTCTGTTCTTGTTCTTCTGAAATACAAATATCACTATAAAGAATTGTGACCTGTGCTTTTCACTATACAGAAGAACACAAGTGACACTTTCTAAGCATGTATATTCCCTCCTCCCATCAACTTGACTTAACCTCTTGATAGCTTCTCATAACTAACTACTGTCCCCTTTCAGGAGGTCAACTCCTTTAGATTCTTCACTGTTAAGTAAGATAATACATTATCAATTTTCTTTGTTTGGCTTGTTTCATTTAACATATTAATCTTTAGATCTATTTACATTGTGTTAAAAGTTAGAATTTTATTCTTTTGTGGCTGAATGTATTCAGTTGTGAATTAGTGCCTTATTTTCTCTATCAATTTAATAATTGTTGGACAGTTAATATTGCTTTCATTTTTAGTCTGCTGCAAATGGATCTTCACCAAATGTAGGAATGTAGATGTTTCCTGCATAATGATCTCATTTTACTTTTATACACATTTGCAGGTGATATTGCTGGACAGTTTATCAGATTTAAATTTTTTCGAAGGACCTGCATAACTACCTGCATAGTTCAGCTGTACTAGTTGATCTTCTACCAAAAAGATGCAAAGTCTCCTATTGCCAGATATTTTTCAATTCCTGTTAACTCTTTTAGTAATAACAAATCTAATTGGAGTGAGACTATCACATTGTGAATTTCATTTTCCTAATGTTTGTAATTTTGATTTCTTGTCTTTATAAACCTGTATGTCTACTTAAAATAATGTCAACTGGGCTTCTTATCCATTTTCAATAAAGTTATGCTTATGTCTTTACTGAGATGATTGTGAATGTGGCTTAATAATCTATAGGTCATCTTTTCATTCCATCATGATTTTGGCAGTAGCTGGTTAAATTAATACAGTCCCTGTAATGTACTTTTTCATTCCTTACACTTCTGAGAATAATAAAATAAACTGTTTTCTCAACAATTGTTATGAAGCTTTTCTTCTTTGTTTACTTCTAGTGTACTTATAATTTTATGCCTCACATTTTAGTGTGTAATCCCCAAATATGTATATTTCAATAACCACAAAAATACTATAAAACTACCTGACTTCATCGTAACAAATTAAAAATGAAGTATACAATGTTTCTGAATATATATATATTTGTCTTTCATTGGGACTTTCCAGTGTCTTGCTGAGGCAGGTAATGTAGAATAGATATATTGCTATGATATATGCAACATATTTATTTATACTTTAAATAAGAGGATTTTTGTATCTGTATTGGTATATATTAATTGTATATAGCGGAAGATACCATGTACACAATTACATTCAAGTAGATCATTTAATTCAGTCATAGCCATACACTCTCATCTCTTATTCCTTTTTCCCCTCCTGCCAGCTCTGCTTTCTTCATTCTCCCTTCTGCTTTCTTTTTATATATAGAAATGGTGTTCTTTCTCTGTCTAAAATAAAAGATACACAAATGGAAAAATGTAAAGCATTTTGGTTTTGAGTCTGGCTTATTTCACTTAATTTAATTCTATTCAATTGCACTCATTATACAACATTATATTTTCATTCTTCCTTATGGTGGAATAAAACTGTATTGTATATATAGTTCATATTTCCTTTATCCAATCATCTGTAAATGGATGCCTATGCTGACCCATATCTTTACTATTATGAATAGTTTTTGCAGTAAACACAGATGTACAGGCATCTCTCAAGGATGCTGTTAATATAGGAATGGAATGGCTAAGTTAGTTGGGTAGAAATATTTTGAATTTTCATAACTCTCTCTTTCTGTATGAGCTGAAACATTTATATTGAGCTTGCATTTTTGTAAATTTTACCTTTGTCCCACCTCCTAGAAGGATTTTTTTCTCTATGAAGCTTCATTGACTGGAATGAAATGCAATCTCAATATAATTTTAATTTGTATTTCTTTGATGGTTAGGGAGTTTGAATGTCTTTCATATGTTTATTGGGCATTGTACTTTATATTTTTAATCTTTTGTTCAATTCCTAATTTTTTTACTTGTTTTATTTTAGCATTGAGGGTTTTTTGTTTCTTTGTAAATTCATATTGTGTCAGTTTGTTGGTTAGAATATATTTACTCGCTTTCAGCAGCGTGAGGCAGCAAGATGGCGGTACAGATTTCCAAGAAGAGGAAGTTTGTAGCTGATGGCATCTTCAAAGCTGAACTGAATGAGTTTCTCACTCGGGAGTTGGCTGAAGATGGCTACCCTGGAGTTGAAGTTCGAGTTACACTGACCAGAACAGAAATCATTATTTTAGCCACCAGAACACAGTATGTCCTTGGGGAGAAGGAGCGTCAGATCCGAGAGTTGACTGCAGTTGTCCAGAAGGGGTTTGGCTTCCCGGAAGGCAGCATAGACCTTTATGCAGAAAAAGTGGCCACAAGAGGTCTGTGTGCCATTGCCCAGGCAGAGTCTCAATGCTTCAAACTCCTAGGAGGGCTTGCGGTTCGAAGGGCCTGCTATGGTGTGCTCCGGTTCATTATGGAGAGTGGGGCCAAGGGCTGCGAGGTTGTGGTGTCTGGGAAGCTCTGGGGGCAGAGGGCCAAGTCCATGAAGTTTGTGGACTGTTAACTACTATGTTGACACTGCTGTGCACCATGTGCTCCTAAGACAGGGTGTGCTGGGCATCAAAGTAAAGATCATGCTGCCCTGGGACCCAAGTGGTAAGATTGGTCCCAAGAAGCCTGTCTGATCATGTGAGCATTGTGGAACCTAAAGACGAAATCTTGCCCACGACCCCCATCTCAGAACAGAAGGGTGGGAAGCCAGAGCCACCTGCCATGCCCCAGCCAGTGCCTACAGCATAACAGGGTCTTGGTAGCTGCATCTGGAGGCTGGATGTTATCTTATAAAAAAGTTTAATAAAATCTTGAACAAAGAAAAAAAAAGAATATATTTACTCAAATTCTGTCTGCTGTCCCTTCACTCAGTTAATTGATACTTTAACTGAAGAGAATTTAGAAAAAAATAGTCCACGTAGTCCTATTTTTAGAAAGTTCATGCTTATCTCTATGTATTTAAATATTTTCTCCAACAGTTTGAGAGGTTACTTTTTAATTTTTAAGTTCAGTGTGAGAGAAAAAGTAATATATTCATTCTTGTACACATGGATATCTAGTTTTCTCAACAGTATGTGTTGAACTTTTTTCCTCTAGTGCATATTTTGGAATCTTTGTACAGTGTCAGAAGCCTGCAGCTAAGTGGCTTTGTTTGGGGGAGGGGGTCTTCTATTTAATTCTGATTCATGCTGCTATTTCAGTGGACAGCCATGCTACTTCTGTTACTCAGGCTCTACAGTATAGCTTCAAATAGGTACTATGATTCCTCACACAGCACTATTTTGCTCAAGATTGCTTTGTTGTATTTTGTGTTGCCATATAATATTCCATATGATTATTAAGACTGTCTTTTTCTACTTCTGTGAAAAATGTTATTGGAATTGTAGGTCATCCATTTAATTTGTAGGTATCTTTCAGTAGTGTGGCCATTGTCATAATATTAACCATGTAGATATATGAGCATGGAAAGTCTTTTCATCTAATGTCTTCATCAATTTTTTTTTCAGTTTTTAAAGTTTTACTGCAGAGGTGAAAAGGGTTAATTTCTCAAGTTAGTCTTATTCTTCAAGGAATTCTACATGGTGAAGACCATGGTAAGCACATCCATTTGGCCACAAGAAAATTGAATAGACTAGTCTATAAGCAAATGAGTATTAGGGAACTACCAAGCATTAAACCTGATGATAATTAATACCTAGCATTATGTAAAGAATGAAATGTTGATAGCTTCAATTCTCTACTAAGAAGAGAAAGATTAGCAAAGAGATGTAAAGAACAGGAACCATCTAGTCATTGTTTATAACATACCAATCGCATCTGCCTTAAGAATCCAAAGCAGTAGGAACCAGAAATCAGACAGATGCGGTTTGTTCTTAATTATTTTAGTTTACTTTAAAGCTATTGTAAATGAGATTTTCTTTTTCATCTGAGTTCTTTCCAGCATGCTTGATCTTGGTGTACATTAAAGATACAGATATTCTGTTTGAACTTTGTTATTAATTTATGCATCTTTGACTGCTTTAATTCATGTGACTTGTCTCCATACCCCAATATTCTATCTTCTATGTGATTCATTTGATAGGTGAGACTTTCTCTGACATTTTTATTTGGGTTACAGAATCTTTGTTTCTGTTTGATTTTTAAAATATTTCTTTATCTTTGGAGTATTATATTTTTATAATCTACACTGACTTCCTTCTATCACTTAGCTGCTTGTATTTTCTTCGAATTCACTGATGAATTATTTCTTTCTACTTTGATTTATTTCAGTATAACATATTCCTTTAAATTTCTTGTTGGAATTTCATGTGTTTTACATTCCTTTGAGTCCTTGACTGTGAATTTAGTTAGTGTTAAATGAGTCATATTGCTCTGAGTTTTTATGTTTTATTTGTGTTTTTCTTGAAATTTGTTATTTGTTAAATACAAAAGCAAGCAAGCAAGCAAACAACCTTTGAGAGTATTTACAGTGTACAAGTCAAAGTAGGTTTTAATATGGTTGAGATATGATTTATTCACACTATATATAAAACTTATAGCTATATATCTAAATGTACACTCTAGGTACTCAGGGGTCTTGTCTTGATCTCTAGCTCTACCATAAGAATAGAAAAGCAATTTCAAGAATGATGAAAAGTGTTAAATGTGATCAGTTCAAAAATATGTTTATAGCCAATTCTACAAATCACCCCTTCATCTCAAATAATTTGAGGTAACTAATGTAGTGAGGATAATAGTATAAAGTGAAAGCTTAGTACAAATCAAAAGAGAAAAATGGAAGAGGAAATGGTGCATAGAAGTGAGGAGCAATAAAAATAAAGCAAAGAGGTAAGACAGCTCAGATAAACTTCTGTAAGGCAAAGGACACTGTCATTTGGACAAAGACACAGCCAATAGAATAGGAAAATATTTTACTAACTCCACATCTGAAAGAGGGCAAATATTCAAAATATGCTCCCACTTTTAAAAATGAAACAGATCTAAACAGAGATTCTCAATAGAGGAAACTCAAATGGCCAAGAAACACTTAAATATTCATCATCCTTAGTCACCAGGGAAATGTAAATCAAAACTGCTTTGAGATTCTATCTTACACCTGTCAGAATGGCTAAGATCAATAACACATAAGACAGGTTATGCTAGTGAGGATGTGGAGCAAGGGAACACTCATCCATTGCTGCTGGGAGAGAAAATGTGTACAACCACTAAAAAAATCAATATGGCCGTTCCTCAGAATGTTGGGAATCAATATTCCTCAAGAAGCAGCTACAGTATTCTTAGGCGTATACCAATAGGACACCTCTTCCTACCACAAGGATGCTTGCTTAACCATGTTCATTGCTGTTCTATTCTTAATTTCTAGAAACTGGAAACAACTTAGGTGTCCCTCAAGAGAAGAATAGATAAAGATAATATGGGCCATTCATTATACAGGATGGAACTGTAACTTAGCTGTCAAAAAATGACATCATGAAATATGCAGAAAATTTGATGGAACTAGAAAAAAAATCATGTTGAGTGAGGCAATCCAGGCCCAGAAACATAATGATGATATATTTATGTGGATATTAACTGTTAAATAAATGATAACAAAGCTACAATTAACAGACCCTGAGAAGTTAGATACAAAGGAAGGGACTAGGAGAGTCACATGGATCTTCATGGAAGAGAAAAATAGAATAGATTTTATTTGTGGACTGGAAGAGGGAGGATTGGAATGGGAGGATCAGGTTGAGATGGGGAGGAGAAATGAGGTTGATGGGGAGAATATGGAGAAAGACAGCTAGAATTGAGAGGCATTTGAGTAGTTGGATGAAAATCTAGGGTAGTGGAAACTTCCAAAGGTGTATAAAGGCAATCCTAATGAAGAAGTCTCCAAATAATAAGGAAGATGGAGTCTCAACTCGACATAACTTGTCATTAAATGAAACTTCCTATACCAGTACTGAGTTACATCTAATTGAGTTTTTGGTCAAAAGGGTTTCATGAAAATCTTCAATCATCCTAGGCTGTTGCCAAGACAATTGATTGCTCTCTAAAACCTGACAGCAGGGCCCCATTGTTGAAGACAATACCCATACAAAACATTGAGCATGGAAAGGTTAACCTTGTTCGTACACAGGACTTTCACCTTTAAACCTTTGGCATTGGAAGGTACGGCTTAGGTTACAAAAGGAGAAACACAACCACCAACCCAACCACAAAACATTTATTTATACTCCTGTCTACCTGCAAGATACACTAGGGCAATGGTGGCACAAACCTTGTGGGAGTAACCAACCAATGTCTAATTTGAGTTAAGGCCCACTCCAAGAGGTAGAGCCATATTGCACACTGATTGAGTGACCAAGAACCAGAGACTAAGTAGCCCAGAAAGCTAAGGTAAAATCAAATGCTACTGACCGTAAAAATTGTAGTGATAAAGTTATTGTTCTTTTAAAATTGATTATTTATATTTAATCGTATAGGGAATGAGGCTATGAAGAACTAGAGAGCAGAAGATCTGACTATTTAAGCCAGTGTCCCAGATATTTGAATGGACAACTGATCGTTTTTGCTGATGTTCAAAAAAAGTTACTGAAATAGAGAAATTTACATATGTTAAAATGCTTGTATAGCATTCACTGATTTCTTTTTTTTAATTGTCTTATTTTACATTACAAATGTTGCCTGCCTTCCCGACCAAGAGTTGACCAAGAGTTCTTTAGTCCACCTCCCCTTTGCCTCTCAAAGTGAGTTTTCCCTCGCACCTCCACCTCACCCCCTCTCTCCCAACCTCCTTCTGTGGAGCATGAAGAATCTACAGGATTAGGCTCATCCTCTCCCACTGAGGTCAGACAAGGCAGTCCTCTGCTGCAAATAAGCTAGGGGCCAAGACCAGCCCATGTGCTCTTTGTTTGTTGGCTTAGGTTCTATAACCTCCTAGGGGCCTGGATTAGTTGATATTGTTGGTTGTTCTATGGGGTTGCCATCCCGTTCTGCTAATCCTTCTAATTTCCATTTACTTCATTAGGGGTCCCTGACCTCAGTTCAATGGTTGGCTGTAAGTATATACATCTATCTCAGTCAGCAGCTGGTAGAGTTTCTCAGAGGACAGCTATAGTAGACTCCTGTCTGCAAGCACAATATGGCATCAGTAATTGTGTCAGGGTTGAATACCCACCCACCTATAGGATAAATTCCAAGTTGGGCCAGTTACTGGAAGGCCTTTCCGTCAATCTCTGCTCCAGTTTTGCCCATGTATTTCTTTTAGTCAGGAATAATTCTGGGTAAAAAGTTTGAAAATAGGTTGGTAACCCCATCCTTCCACCGGGGGCCCTGTCTATGTACTAGAGGTGGTCTCTTCAGGTTCCATCTCCCCACTGTTGAGCATTTCAGCTAAGGTCATCTCCATTGAGTCCTAGGAGCCTCTCACATTCCAGTTCTCTGGGACTTTATAGATACCCACTCCTGCTTCCCAAGCCACAACCCTGGCAGCCACATATTTCCATTCATTGTCTTCTCTCTCTCTGGGCTTCTCTCTTGTCTCCCCCTATACCTGCTCCCCATTTCCCTCCTCCTCCACTCTTCCATTCAGGTCACTTCTTCCTTCTGCCTCCCATGATTATTTTGTTCCCACTTCTTAATGGAATTGAAACTTCCTCACTTGGGCCTTCCTTCTTTAAATTACTTACAGTATATTGATTGTATCATGGTTATTCTGTACTTTTTGGCTAATATCCACTTATCAGCAAATATATACAATGCATGATTTTTTGGGTCTGGGTTACCATACTCAGGAAGTTTCTAGTTCCATTCATTTTCCTGCTAAATTCCTAGTGTCCTCCTTTTTAATAGCTGAATAGCATTCCATTGTGCAAATGAAACACATTTTTAAAATCCATTCTTTGGTTGATAGACATTTGTGTTGTTTACAGCCTCTGGCTATTATGAACAAGGCTACTATGAATATAGTGGATCATTTTTCCTTGTGGTATGATGGATCATCTTTTGGGTATATGCTCAGGAGAAGTATAGCTGGGTCTTCAGGTAGACTTATTTCCAATTATCTGAGGAACTGCCAGATTGATTTCCAGAGTGGTTGCAGCACTTTGCAATCTCACCAGGAACGGAAGAGTGTTCCTCTTTCTCCACATCTTGGCAAGCATATGCTGCCACTTGAGTTTTTTACTGTAGCCATTCTATTTAGTGTAATGTGTAATCTACAGATTGGGAAAAGATCTTCACTAACTCTACATTGGATAGAGGGCTAATATCCAAAATATATAAAGAACTCAAGAAGTTAGACCCCCAAAAATCAAATGACCCAATTAAAAATGGGGTATAAAGCTAAACAGAGGATTCTCATCAGAGGACTCTCAAACGTCTGAGAAGCACTTAAAGAAATATTCAACATCTTTAGTCATTAGGGAAATGCAAGTTAAAACTACCCTGAGATAAAATGATTCTTAATGATACTCTGCTATACTCACATACCATTTCCTTTTTCAGCCATCAGCAGAGAAGCTTTCTCCTGCACATCAGATAATAGCAAATATAGAAAGCCATAGATAGCCATCTCTCTCTCTCTTTCTCTCTCTCTCTCTCTCTCCCTCTCTCTCTCTGTCTCTCTCTCTTTCACACACACACACACACACACACACACACACACACACACGATAGAAAGATAGAGAGACAGAGAGAGATACAATGAGAAAGAGTATAAGAGCCAGAGGGGATGGAGGACATGAGGAGAATAAGGTCCTCTAAATCAACTGAGAAAAACTCATGAATTCAGACTGAAATAGATAAGCAGGGCCTGCATGGGTCAGAACCAGGTTCTCTGTGTTTATATTTTAGTTTTCAGTTTTGTATTTTTATGGGACTTCTGAGAGAATGAATGAGTGGGTCTCTGATTCAAGTGTCTTCTCTTGGAGTTCTTTCCCATTGTTTGGTAGCCCTACCCAACTTCATGGCAATGGTTTTATTTTATCTTATTATATTTTATTATGTAATTTTGTTGTTATCTCTGAGAAGCCTGTTCTTTTCTAATGAGAGACAGAAAGAGAATGGATCTGGATGGGAGGGGAGGAGATACAAGAAAGAGTAGAGGGAACGAAAATATACTCAGGATATACTATACGGGAAAAGAATCTATTTTCAGCAAAAAATGGAAATATATACATATGTATATGTATATATATTTCTCTTTCATTTTCATACACACACACAGACAGACAGACAGACAGACAGACAGAAGAAAAGAGATACAATCAGCCAAAATAAAACAATCCCACTACCTTGTATACTCACGCAAAGAACTTTTGAAATCCATGCCCTCTGTGTACTTTAGTAATATATTTAAAAACTATAAAAATCTAACTGTATAGATTTTCATTGAGATGAATATATATGAGTTTAGTTAATTTTGGTCAGCAATTTTTTTATTTATTTGCAAATTATTTATAATGTTTTAATTTAAATGAATAGACAAGTAAATGGAGAAGAACGAGAAAGAACAGGACTTGAATAAACTGGACCACTAAATTGGAATTTGATATGAAATAAATGAATCTAAAAATGGAAAGAGAACTGGGTTCTCAGAGTCCATGCATGACATATAGTACATCTCTTATGTGGGCACAGGTGTCCAACCTATCTCTGTGTATCCTTCTCTTTCTGTGGTTCTTGGCATGAGTCTGGAGGTTAACTCTAGTTCAGTTAGGCTTTTCTTGCTGATGCAAGTCTTTGTGTAACCTTATCCCTGTGAAGTCTCTATAATTGCAGGTTTCTGTGCTGGTCTGCTTTATACATGGGCTACACCAGCCTATGTTTTGATTATATTTCTACTGGTCAGTTATCTATCTTAAGTCTCACTAATTTCTGTATTTCAGTCATTAACAGTAAGCACATAGTTATAAAACCAACTAGTTTTATTGTAACTAATTATGAATACAGCTTAAGCATTTTAAAATCATCTATGATTTTCTAGCATCAGTAAAAGTTGGCAAAAACTTTTGTTTTCATGAAATTATTCTTTACTTATTTTAATTAGAGAATTAAACAATTCTGAAGATAATTCTTCATATTGCTTTTTGTAATATAACAATTTTAAAAAGGCTTATGTTTCTGATCTCATAATAAATTTAAAAAAAAGGTTTACAATTTCAGAGACAACTATAGGACCATTGATGGCAGTAGAGAAATTGATATTCACTATAATTAATCATTTTTTAAATCTTAAATGAGAATTTGCTGATTACTTAAGTGGCTATGTTAAATTCTATTTTCCTTTTGTGTTGAGAGCAGTGCAAAATAGAACTAGGTTCTGGGAAAGGACAAGCAAACTTTTTTATAGAATTATATGTAGATGTGTCATGGATCTATGAACTTCTGAGGGCATACACAAAAGTAAGACAGCTCAGTAAAATCTAAGATACAGCAGTTATAGAAAGCCTGCGCTGGTGAGAGCCACCATCTCCTCTCCGGTGAGTTCCTAAGCCAGGAGCAGCCAGACAGGAGGCACAGGCCCCACTAGTCGCAGGGGAGATGCAGGGCAGCAGGGACAGGATCCTCTCAGTTTCCAAGTGACAGAGGTGGAACAGAGACCTTAGCTGCCCCCTTCCCTGCAAGTGGAGGGCCTGCCTCCAGGGACTGCCTTGACCCGGAGCCTCCAGTGAGAGCCACCATCTTCTCTCCTGTGAGTTTCTAAGACCAGAGCAGCCAGCTGGGAGGCACA